>NC_073394.1:25073298-25373655 GCF_028641065.1 Leucoraja erinaceus | reverse complement strand
ATAAGGATTCAGCCATTCAGGCAGTCTGGGTAGAAATAGAAGTAACCAAGCATGTTCTTGAATTCTTATCCCAATGCAGACCAGATTCAAGAGAGACAGTGACCATAACAAGCCTCTTCTCAAACTTCTTTATTATAACAATGCATCTCACCTCCAACAAGATGCTGTTAGAGATAGTACACCATAGTTAGTGGCAGTATATACCTTATTTTACTTTTGTCAGTCAACCTCAAAGAGGATTTCTATTTACAGCAGTGTCATTTCTTCGACTTCCTGAATCAACCATTCAGTATCCTCTGAGCCCTCTGCAGGTATAAAATATGATTGAAGTGGCCTGAATGAATTTCATGTGGGTTTCTTTCATGCTAGCAGACAAATCGTTTCATCTCATAAGCTGGATTTGAGCCCACATGTTGCAGTTAAATCTTACATACTGAAAGTAAACCATTTACTAATTCTTTGGGATGTTGATGTCCGTCTGATAGCCCCGGTAGAAATTCAATGGATGTATGGTCTGGTGTCTAGTGTTATGTCTTAAGACAGAGAAAGAAAGGCTTTTACTTATCATCTCTTTCACAGCTTTGTGATGTATCAATTCTCTTTACAGACAACATGGTGTTTTTGAAATGTGGTGACTCATGTAAGACAACCAAGTCTTGCAAGGCAACCTTGCGCACACGGCATTTTGATAATGACTAATAATCATTTTCCGTGATCATCATCTTCTTCTTATCGAGTCCACACACAAGATTAGAAGTTGTTCAGCCAGAGGTGAACACACTTCTCCGCATCTGCATACAATGGTGTCTGTCTTGTGCTTCTTGTGCGTGGTGGTGGAAATATTGGTGAAAACAAGGTCGCGACGTGAACGCTCATTCCTTGACTCCTTCAGCGATGTTGATTAAGAGTTAAATATTGATTTGGACCCCAGGGATAATTCCCCTGCTCCTTGACAAAATGGCATGTGATATTTTAACACCATCTAAGAGAGTGGACAGAGCCTCAACCTAACCTTCCATCTGAAAGATTGATCGGATGTAATAAGGTAATATAACTGGACATGCACAAAGAGCTTTATTAGTGCCTTAGTTGGCCAAAATAATGGTGATCTGAGCTGATGAAATTGTAAGAATGGTTATAAAATTGTGTGATATTCATAAGGGAAGCAAGGGTCTCCTGCAGCATTTAACAGTTGTAAGATGTGTCATAGACTAGTATCTCTCTTTAGTTTCATGAGCAGTGCAATAACTTAACTATTGTTATCCTTGGCTGTTTTTCCCTTAACCTCCTTTCCCCATTTCTTTCAATCATTTCATCCTGTTTTAGCCTCCACCATTTGTATCCTGTTAATGATTAATAACCCATTTTCTATCACTTCCTTTTATTTATTCCTGCTTTGCCTCTACTTCATGCTTCTAACCCCACTTCATTCTGTGTCTATTCTGAGAAAATATTTCCTTAAGTCACCACGAAAAGCATTTTAATATTTTGGCTGCCTAGATTTTGGCTCTATATTAATCTATATTAATGATTGATTTGCTTAATCATTTCTCACTTTCATCTCTGATTCCCTTCCTCTTGTTTAAAAACTCTTGTCCCTCGGGTTTCAACTGCATCTTTAAAGACTAAGCAAAACTTTCCCCTTCAAACTACTGTCAACACCGCTCAAATACAACCCGAATCAACTCCTCGGTGCTGCAGAGCTACTGGTTCATCTCTAACATCTGCTCCCTGCAACCCCACCCCCAACACCCCAAAGTGCCACCCAATGCACTATCATGTTCATCTTACTCCAATTTCCAATTCAATTGGGTATTCATCCTTCTCCCAGCTTAACAAATTTCCAAGTGCACTCTGTGGAACTGTGATTGTATATTATACTTCATCCCCCACTGCATTTTGTTGTCTCTGTACTGTACACTGACAATGACAATTAAAGTTGAATCTGAATCTGAATCTTTCTGCAGCTTTTGACGCTCTCTAGCCAATCCTCTCTAAACAGTTCCCCCTGTCAACCTTATTGAACTGGTTGTTCATGTCTGGTTTGTTATTCATCTCTGCAATTGTATGCTGCATGCTGTAATAGTTTCATTTCCTTTTGCTACATTGTTACAGAGTAACCTTTCTGACTTCTACCTAAATGTTGCACCTTGGTTATAGAAACCACATCACTACATTCATGCGCTGACAATGTCTTGCTCTGCCACCACTTCCTCTCTTTACTCCCACTGTCTTTCATTTGTTGCTTGCTTCTATAAATGCAAATTATGGATCCGCATTATAGCCTTCTGACGTTAAGATTTAGAAACAATTTGGGGTTTTTTTGGTCCTTGATGTATTCACTCACTTCTTGCTGAAGCAGACTACTTGCAATTATGGTTTAATGTATAATCCAGAGATAAAAATCTTTCTGGTCCATCTAATTCCACCCACTGCTGACCCCGACTCTTTCTCAGCACATTTGCTGAAGCTTTCTCTC
Source organism: Leucoraja erinaceus (assembly GCF_028641065.1). Classification (NCBI taxonomy): domain Eukaryota; kingdom Metazoa; phylum Chordata; class Chondrichthyes; order Rajiformes; family Rajidae; genus Leucoraja; species Leucoraja erinaceus. The sequence continues at coordinate 25,371,176 of NC_073394.1, read as the reverse complement.
ATGCCTTTTACCCTTGAGCTTGACTTGCAATGCTCTTCTGACCAACTTCACTCCCTCCGTCCAAAATTCTACTGCCATGTTCTGTCTTAGAAAAAAAGATTTATTCACTCACCATGCCTATGTTTACTGGCCCATATTGAGTGCTGGCATTTAAAATTGCTCTGAGGGGCAGAATTCGCAAGGTCTTGTGTAAAAGAATCTCGAGCAAAATACAAAGTGCTGGAAGAACTCAGGCAGTTCTCGCGTACAGTTTTGGTCTCCTAATCTGAGGGAGTGCAGAGAAGGTTCACCAGACTGATTCCTGGGATGTCAGGACTTTCATATGAAGAAAGACTGGATAGACTTGGCTTGTACTCGCTAGAATTTAGAAGATTGAGGGGGGATCTTATAGAAACTTACAAAATTCTTAAGGGTTTGGACAGGTTAGATGCAGGAAGATTGTTCCCGAAGTTGGGGAAGTCCAGAAACACGGGGTCACAGTTTAAGGATAAAGGGGAAATCTTTTAGGACTGAGATGAGAAAAACATTTTTTACACAGAGAGTGGTGAATCTCTGGAATTCTCTGTCACAGAATGCAGTTGAGGCCAGTTCATTGGCTATATTTAAGAGGGAGTTAGATGTGGCCCTTGTGGCTAAAGGGATCAGGGGGTATGGAGAGAAGGCAGGTACAGGATACTGAGTTGGATGATCAGCCATGATCATATTGAATGGCGGTGGAAGCTCGAAGGGCCGAATGGCCTATTCCTGCACCTATTTTCTATGTTTCTATGTATTGAGATTCTCTCCATGGTGTAGTATCGATGGCACTGGGAGCTCCTGATATGGCTATTTTTCATCTGAGAGTTTAAACAATTGACTTCATCTTGTCCGCATGATGCAGGAGTCTATAATTAAATTTCTGCAAGCATCCAATAACTCAAATATTTCTTGTCCATAAGCAAGGCTAAGACGCACCCTAGTCAATCCCCCTTCTCTCCTCTCCCAGCAGGGAAAAGGTAAAGATGTGTGAAAATACCACCACCAGATTCAGGGAAAGTTTCTTCCCAGCTGTTATCAGGCAACTGATTTATCCTACCACACCAGAGAGCAGTGCTGAACTACCTCTGCAATGACCCTTGGACTATCCTTGATCAGACTTTGCAGGCTTTAACTTGCACTAAACATTTTTCCCTTATCATGTATCTATTCACTGTAAATGCTTCGAATGTAATCATGAATTGTCTTTCTGCTGACAGGTTAGCACGCAACAAAGGCTTTTCACTGTACCTCGGTACACGTGACAATAAATTAAACTAACAGCCCATCTTGTAAGCCAAAACAATACCAGATTCCAGCAGCATGGTTCGAGTCGGGTTAGGACCTTGGTCCCAAAACTCTTCTGCAAGTTTTCACAACCTGTGAAGGCCAACATCCTGTTTTGCAAGATGTCAAACAAAGGTGATTTAAATGTGGCCAAATGCCTTGGAAAAAAATCTGACAAATATAACTGAAAGAAAATGTTTTTAAAAGAAGCTAGAAAAAAGTTTTTAACAACTGAATGGGAATCTACCTTTTCCCCACAGCCCTAGAATTGCACTTAAATCAGTAGAAACATACATAGAACATAGAAATTAGGTGCAGGAGTAGGCCATTCAGCCCTTCGAGCCTGCACCGCCATTCAATATGATCATGGCTGATCATCCAACTCAGTATCCCGTACCTGCCTTCTCTCCATACCCCCTGATCCCCTTAGCCACAAGGGCCACATCTAACTCCCTCTTAAATATAGCCAATGAACTGGCCCTTGGTGGGATCTCATATATTGGTCTCTGCAGCTGGACTTCAGGGAGAGTGTAGCTTCAGAGAGCACTAAAACATTCAGCAATCATTATCGTTCAGAAAGTTTGGAATATCTGCATTTGATTATGGATGCAACCCCAAGATCTCAGAAATTCAAACCCACTGGAATAATGCAGATCACATTGGACGTAGTCACCTTTGTAGCTTATTTCCTGGAGATATTTAGCAGTTGAAAAAGCAAAGAAATGTATATTTATTTTAAAAATTGGATTAAGCTAAAGTAATTAACACTATTAATTAAAGTAAAATAACCAAAACCACTTGGATTCCAGAAGTTCGTACAGACTGTCGCCTGGCATCAAGCCAGAATTTCCCTCTAGAATGGTCTTACGACCATTTATTTTCCAACAAGAGATACTAATTCATAATCAAGATCTGTTATAAAGGCATAGAGTCATACAGCATGAAAACTGGCCTTTCAGCCGACCAATATGCACTATCTACACTAGTCCCACCTGCTTGCATTTGACCCGTATCCATCTAAACATATCCTATCTACGTACCTGTCCACATGTTTCTTCAATATAGTGAGAATGTTTTTGTTATTACTTGCCTTTTGATATTATACCTTATTCAATAAATATATCCACCAGGAGACTTTGTCAGTGATAGCAGCCTCGTCTTTTCGTCTTTTTTGTTTTAAAAAGTATGTGTTAATGTTCTCTGGTTTGTTTTGTGTGGGGGCGGGGGGAAACTTTTTTTTCAATCTCTTGCCTTGCTGGAGATGCGATTGTTATGCGGATCGTATCTCTGGTCGCTCTGCGGCCTAACATCATGGAGCTGGCGGCCTTGCACGAGTCTGACTTTGAGTCCCACCGTGGGGCCGTGGACTAACAATCAGAGCCTGCGATCCCTTGTTTGTGATCAACGCTCCAACCATGGCCTGCGGATTCCAACATCGAGAAGCTCACAGTCTTGGATAGACTGATTTTGGGAAGCTCCAAAGTCACAAATGGTTCAACCAGCCCCGACCCGGGGTCCGATTGCCCGGCGTGGGGAGCTGAGATCTCCCCGATGCGGGAGCTTGATCCTCCCGAAGCAGAGGGCCTGACCGCCAGCTACGGAACCCAAGATTGTCCTGTCAATGGAAGGCTCGAGGCCCCCGACCGCGGGAGAACAATGAAAGGGAAGAGATTGAACTTTTCTTTTCGCCTTCCATCACAGTGAGGAATGTGGAGGAGTCACTGTAGTGGATGTTTACGTTACAATGTATTCTGCGTGTTTTATTGCTTTTTATTGGTATGACCATGGCAAATCAAATTCCTTGTAAGTTGCAAAACATACTTGGCTAATAAAGTATGATTATGAAGATCAAAAGTTTGTTTTCATTACTAACGCAGATCAACCTCCGGTCAAGCAAGTTTAGCTACAGACCCCACCCTCCGTTGACAGAAGTTTATAATCCTTGTTGTTAGCTCTCTACCTCATAACTTTGTGAACAAACCATCACATTCTAATCATATGGCTTCTAGTGAGGGCGAGAGCTCAACAAATAAATTATTTAAATAAATATTGCTTCATTTTCACCTGTTTTAGGCCATGAGCTATTTAGTTCCTGATTTCTCAGAAATTAGCCTTGGGGGCATTAAGATTTTCCTACATAAGTAGTGGCCTGTGACCATGTAAGCCCAACAACACTATGTACAGGACATGATGTGTCTGAATCAGAACAGAAAGCTTACACCCTCGAGCAAAGCTTGGGGAACTAAGCGATCATAGTTCATAAAATGAAAAGCAACACCTCCCCAATGGAGTTTTTAAGTTGTGTGACTTGCAACAGTAAAGAGACGTTGCTACCAACAGCCACCAACAGTCCAGAGGTCCTTTGAGAACTGAGGGGGCAGTGAAGCATGACCAGGTCTCCAGACAAGGACCTACCCCCAGCATTTGTCACTTGTAATGTCCCTTTTTACTGTTTTTGTGTCCCTCATGGTCAGTGACATTCAGCAAATGCTGAACTTGATTTAATATGAAAATTAAACTAAAAGTTAATGCATGAAAAAAACATAGTAGTTATTTAAATTAAACATAGTGTTAATTAAATTAAAACATATCTAGTATAGAGATTCATCGCAGAAACAGGTCTTTCTACCCACCGAGTTCACGCCGACCAGTGATTCCCGTAAATAACACTATCCTACACATTAGGGACAATGTGTAATCATCACCAAAGCCGGTTAACCTACAAACCTGTAGATCTTTGGATTGTGGGAGGAAACCATAGCACACGGGGAAAATCCACGCGGTCACGGGGAGAAAACCGTATATGCCTTCGCTCACTTATCAATTAAGTTCAGTGGCCTATTTCAACTAAATGTAAAACAGCAGAGCGGCCAGTTATGAAGTCAGGGACGGAAATCCGGGTGGGGGGGGGGGGGGTGGCAGGGGCAGGGGCACACGGCACACCCCCCCCCCCCCCCCCCCCCCCCATGTTTTTGAGAGGTGGGGGATATCCCCCCCCCAAGTTTTTGTAATCCAGGATTTTAAAACCCGGTAAAATATTCGCTTTCCACGAGACAGTGGGGGTGGGACTGCTGATCGAGGGCGCCGATTGGACGAGAGAGATGTCGGTCAGCAGGCAATGGGGGCGGGACATGATGATTCAGCAAGATCATTGAGGGGGGGGAGGGTGGGACTGAGGATAGAGTGCGGTTATTAGAGGAGGGAGACGTGCCAAAACACTGTCGGCACAGACCTGCGCCTCAGCCGCAGCCAGGATCGATCCCGGCTCTCTGGCGCTGTCCCGTCCCCACGGGTGGCTAGAGACGTCGGGAGTCAGGCGGGAGCGGTGCCCCCAGGCCCACAGCCAGCGCAGACAAGCAGCGCAAAACCCAGCTCAACTCTGCCTGTCCCGCCAGGTTAACCTACAGCCCTGCCTGGACTTGCAGGAAATATGGCCAGTGCGGTGAAGCAGCGCTGATGTCCCATCAGTCCAGACAGGGCTGTAGGTTAACCCAGCAAGACAGGCAGAGGTGAGCTGCATTTAGCGCTGGATTGAGCCTCCGAAGCCTCGCGCGAGTGTGAGTGTGAGTGTGCGCATGCGTGAGCAGCTGCCAAAAAATTGTGTCCCCGTTGTCCCCCTCCATATTTTGATAGCGATTTCCGTGCCTGTGAAGCCTTGTCACTCCTCAGCACATTAAGTGTACACTTGAAAATCAAAACTAATCTCTTCTGCTTGCACATGGTCTATATCCCTCCATTTCCTATCTGATCATGTGCCTCTCTAAATGCTTCCGAAACATTACTATCATATATGCTTCCACCATTTCCTCTGGCCATGCATTCCAGGCACCTACTAATCTCTGTGTAAAAAAAACACATGGGTGCTATGGGTGAGTGGTGGAATATTGCATTGTGGGAATGGGGTTCAACGTGTCCCACTTGGTCGAAGTAATATTGTAAACTTCTCTTAGGTTACACCACAATCTCCAATGCTCTGAGAAAACCATCCAAGTTTGTCCAACCTCTGCTTGTGATCACGGAGATCATCGTGAGCTTGCACTTCCAACAGTTTTATAGTTTTATGTTCTTATGACGTATTTAGCGCAGATAAGAATCTAACTAATATTGCAGCTTGATTTAGATTGTCATATTTCTAAAACACAGCAGTTATGGTTTCAAAAATGTATCTTTTTGGAATATGTTTTTTATTTATTCACATTTTATCACAACACATTTTAAATTTGAAAGTGGTAGCTGGTGAGAAGTTTCACTTTCTATGTTCCAAGCACAATTTTAATGCTCTGGAAAAAAAAGATGATAAGATGGGTAAAAGGTTTAATTTTTGTTGTAATACAATTTTGCTTGAATGATATCAAGATGTGCTTTCCCAAATGTTGGCTTCACTTCACGTACCTCTTGCCATTGTGTATAGGCAAAACCTAGTGCCACATTTGGAGTCGTCCTGGTCGGAGACAGAGTGTGGATGAGCTCCTGCAGGCCATGGATGGGCAGGCGCCCACTGGAGCTGCTGGTGATTGTGGTGCTGGCGGCAGCAGCAGCCTCCTCCTCCTCTCTTGCCCAGCCCCAAGCCCAGAGCCCTGGCCAGCTCTAACTCCAGGTCGGGGCTGAAGGCCGTCAGCTGCGCGGCCCAATCTAGAGCCAGAACGGAGGAGGCTGAGCCCAGGCTGGCACTCTGGCGCAGGCAGGTCCGGGGCCCTCGCTCGTCAGGCTTGTGGATGAAGTGGCAGCGGGTACCGTAGGGGCAGAAGCCGGTGGTGTGCAAGGTACCGCTTGTGCTTGGGGTAACGGCTGAGGCCATGGGCGAACTGGCACGTCACCATAGCGGCCCATCGGGGCGTGGGTTCCTCTGGAGTTGGAGTGGGGTTGGGCTGGAGTTGGCGCTGGCTGTGGGTTCTGTGAGTCTGGGGCCGTTTGGGTTGGCACTTCTCGGCGACGAGCCTGGGGGCTGGTGTCCCGTCGGTCCAGACATCTCGACGGGGAAGGGACCGGGGACGGTCCAGTGGCGGTTCGGCAGTGCTTGCGGGTCTCCCCCTCCCCGGCCCGGTCTTCTCCCCCCCCACCCGCCCGCCAGGTCTTGCGGAATTTATACGATTTTGATAGGTACAGTTGGATAGGTTTTGGAAAAAGCTATCAATTCAGAAACCGCTCTCTTTCTGTAAGTGAGGTCTGCACAGAGCTGGTCGGGGGAGGCAGAGGAACAACTCCAGGACTACTTGGAGTCTGTAGACTGGGTAATGTTCAAGGACTTGGCAACGGACCTGAATGAATACGCCACAATCGTTACAGACTTCATAAGGAAATGAGTGGAGGACTGCATCCCAACAAAAACCTTCCAAGTGATTCCTAACCAGAAGGCTTGGATGAACCATGAGATCCGCATTCTTCTGAAGACCAGATCCCGGGCATTCAGGTCTGGCGATTTAGAGGTTTATAAGAAGTCCAGATACGACCTTGGTAAGGCTATCAAAAAGGCCAAAAGGGACTTCTGCTCTACGCTGGAGGATGAGATGGATGTTCAGCAACTGTGGCGGGGTTTGAATGCCATCACCTCCTACAAGGCGAAATCAGGAGACAGCTCAAATGACAGTGAAGCATCACTCCCTGACGAGTGCAATGCGTTCTACACACACTTTGAAAGGGAGAACACTGATGTGCCTTTCTGAGCCCCCATTTGCCGTGATGGTATTTCAGTCACAGTCGCAGAGGCCGACGTCAGAAGATCCTTCAGAGGGGTGAACCCTCGGAAAGTGCCAGGACCTGATGGTATACCAGGTCGTGTTCTCAAAACCTGTGCAGACTGGCTGGAGTTTTTGCGGACATTTTCAACCTCTCACTTCAGAGGTCTGAGGTTCCCACCTGCTTTAAAAAAAGTACCTCAACGACTATTGACCAGTGGCACTAACGTCTGTGGTGATGAAGTGCTTTGAGAAGTTTATTATGGCGTATATCAACTCCTACCTCGACTAGAACCTCGACCCACTGCAATTCGCTTACCCCCACAACAGGTCAACGGTGGATGAGATCTCACTGGCTGTCCACTCCACTGGCTGTATAGAAGTGAGATTGACCGATTGACCAAATGGTGCCAGCACAACAACCTGGCTCTCAACACCAGCAAAACCAAGGAACTGATTATGGACTTTGGAAGGGGTAGGATAGGGACCCATACTCCCCTTTATATCAATGGTGGAAAGGGTCAAACATTCAAATTCCTGGACGTGCATACTTCCGAAGATCTTTCCTGGTCCCAGCACACTGATGCAATTGCAAACAATTGCACACTGATGCAAATGCGTCTCTACTTCCTGAGAAGATTACGGAGAGTCGGTATCTCAAGGAGGACTCTCTCGAACATCTACAGGTGCACAGTAGAGAGCATACTGACTGGCTGCATCATGGCTTGTTTCGGCAACTTGAACGTCCAGGAGCGGAAAAGACTGCAGAAAGTTGTGGCCATTGCCCAGTCCATCACCGGCTCTGACCTCCCCACCATCGAAGGGATCTATCGCACTCGCTGCCTCAAAAAAGCTGCAAACATCATCAAAGACCCACACCAACCTGGTCACACACTCATCTCTCTGTTGCCATCGGGAAGAAGGTACAGGAGCCTAAAATCTGCAACATCCAGGTTCAGGAACGACTCTTCCCCACAACCATCAGGCTATTAAACACAACATCAAATAAGCTCTGAACAATGTATTATTACTATTGCACTTTATCTGTTTATTTATTGTGTATATATGGTCTATGGTATATAGACACACTGAACTTTTATCTCCCGTTCTGTATTATGTTTACATATTCTGTTGTGCTGCAGCAAGTAAGAATTTAATTGTCCTATCTGGGGCACATGACAATAAAACTCTCTTGACTCTTGACTTGGCTCTTGTAATTGGCTCTTTAATGCTGTGGCAGCTTACTAAGGCCAGCCTTCAACTTCCACAGTGAGATGTTTATATGAATTCCAACTTTGAATAAATAAGGACCATTTCCACGAAAAACTTGATTGGCTAGACTCATCCGGATTGTTCATGATGTCAAGGTGTCCGTATCCTGTTTCTTCAAACAATTCTCCCATTGCTGTTTTTACTTATATCCAGCCACCCTATGACTACAGCAGGCACAAACTGTGAGTCAATTTGTTGCCCAACACCTATGCCTTCCCCATTTTTCCAACTTTGCTCAATTGGTCTCAGTGGTTGTAGGGAAAATAGGACACGGTTCCTTTTACTGATCTTTCCATAGACCAATGCTTAAAAAAGAAAACATTTGAACAGCGTGTTATGGTTTGATGCTCAATAACATTCAGATTCCAGTCTCGCTTATCAAAAATCTGATCAGGTACCAAAGTTAGGTGATAACTGTCAAACTGAGCAAAAGCAGTTTTTGTCCGTCAGCTAAGAGGAAATGGAAACAAATTAGAACAAAGCCTCCTTTTAAGTGAACTGGGCCTGCGTATACCGTGCGTGACATGAACCTATCCATTTGTTGCAGGAATGCAAAGCAGAGTTTTTAAATTCTAAATACTTCCTCATTCCTATCAGCACTGCTGTTCTTCCACATTTGTTAACTTAACATTCCATAAAGCTAACTACACCAGAACTAAATCTTGTATAAAATATTATTTCTCCTCTGATCTCTCTCTCTGTACCCCTGTATATATCCTACCTCTGCATTGACCTTTCCAGTTGAGTAAAATCTTTGGGCTCTAACACAGCCCATCTTTGTCATTATCTTTTTTGATCTTACTTATGTATGATACAATGATACAATTTATTTGTTATCATTTGAACCTCATTGGGGTTCAAATGAAATTGAGGTTCAAATGAAATTTGGTTTCCGCAGTCACACACACAAGAAAAAGAACCAAGACACAACACAATTTACACAAACATCCATCATAGTGGATCTCCTCCTCACTGTGATGGAAGGCAAAGTCTTATCTCTCCCCTGCACTCCTCATTCTCCTCCCGATGTCAGAGTCAAAGCCCCCAGCGGGCGATGGTAAGCAAGTCCCGCGGCCATTAAAGCCGCGCCGGGCGATGTAAGGCCCCGCTCCAGGTACTTTTCAACCCCGCAAGTCGGGCGGGAGAAGTCGCCGTTGCGGAAGCCCCGAAAAGCGGTCTCCCACCAGGGACCAGCGGGCTCCCGGTGTAACTGTCCACCAGACCTGCGGTTGGAGCCTCCGAATCTCCGGGGTCGGGTCGCAGCCGCGCGCCACCACAGCTCCTCTCGCTCCGAACTCGGCCAGCTCCATGATGGTAAGTAGTCCGCAGCTCTGTGACTGGAGCCCCAGGTCGTTCCGGTTGGAGGCCGCTCCACGGTGCTAGGCCCCAACGACAACGGAGACCCGACAGGGAAAAGGTCGGGTTCTCCGTGCATGGGGAAAGATTTTAAAAGTTCCCCCCCCCCCCCCCCCCCCCCCCCCCCCCGGCCCCCACCCACACACCATACCCAGTTTAAAAAAACACTTTAAACTACATTCAAACGAGACAAAAAATAAAAAATGACAGACGGACTGCAGAGGCCGCTGCGACGTGAGTCGCGCCGCCCACCCAACGATGGTGTGAATTTTTCAACTTGGAGGCAAATACGATAGTGACATGTAAATGCTTTTATATAGACACATACATATTCAGGGAATAGAGGATATGGATATGGATCACTGGCAGGCAGAGAAGATTAGTTTAACGTGTTCAGCAGACATTGTGGAGCAAAGGGCCTGGTCCGGTGCTGTGCAGTTTTATGTTCTATGATCCATTGTTGCCTGAAGCTGGTGGTAACACTTAATGTGATGCTATTGGCTACATTGTGCTGTGTCCATAAACTCTTCTTGAAATCCAATGCGAAGCATAGATCTGCTCAAATTTCCCTGCTATCAGACAGGACACCCTCCGATTCAGGATATAGGAGGTTAAACCTGGTGCAAACAAGTGTGTGGTCCTGTAAAAAAGAATGGAAGAAGAGGGTTGCCAGGGAAACGGTAAATGTACCTTTACAGCACAACGGAAGCATTAATCTTCAATCTTAAACATGACATTTTTTTAGTATTTAAAAAAAATATTTGTAGCCTCTCCACAACCAGCCACTTGCACTTGAAGAGTAGTATTGAACTGGGAACTGCAGCCCTGGCGAGGCACCAAGGTGGAAGACATGGCAAGGTGCAAGAAAAGCTAAGTGTCAGTCTCAGGACCTGTGGTAGATCTAACCTAATGAATGAAGACATGCTACTTATTTGACATGGTTATAACAAACTGGATAAAAGAGTTCATGTGGCTGCAGGTAAATCAGAAGGATCGATATGGCAGTCTTCCAATTATTCAATAAAAACGAGTTGGGTGTTTAAAAGCCAAAACAGGCTAAATTAAACAATTGAACATAACCAATTTTTGTCTGTGCCTTCTGTTCCTTCGTGCTCTGGGATGTGGATTCTTTGCTTTATTTTACAGTTATATATACTAGATGCGATACAGATGTTCCATCAAACATTATTTCAAATGTTCCTTTAGAATGATTCTGGAATATTCTACCAACAACATTCCATTCCAGAGAGCAGTCCATTGCGCGATGCTGCCTATGCCTGACATAGTTTATCATGCAGCAGTGATCTCTACACTGCCATGCTTCTGAGATTACCCACGGCAGGCATCTCAAGGCATGGGAAAAATGGCACTAATGTTATCTCTGCAAAATCTTCAAAATTCTCTAGAATTCAGCTAACATCAGGTTTCTCTCCTGAGCCAGCATTGAGGCCCTAGTTACTCTGGGTCAGCTACATTGGACAGGCCACAGCGTTTGGGTGTGTGATTATAGACTTCCGTAGCACTGCTCCAAGCTCCATTGTTGAAGAGTTGACCAGGTGGACAGAGAAAAAAACTCAAGGATAGGGTTAAAACTTCTTTGAACAAGTGCAAATCCCCATTTGACTTCTGAGGGCTCTGATCCTTGAGTGTCGAAGTGTGTCACACTGACCTGTTGTACAGGGCCCTAGTGAGACCACACCTGGAGTATTGTGTGCAGTTTTGGTTTCCAAATTTGAGGAAGGATATTCTTGCTATTGAGGGAGTGCAGCATAGGATCACAAGGTTAATTCCCAGGATGGCGGGACTGTCATATGCTGAGAAAATGGAGCGGCTGGGCTTGTATACTCTGGAATTTAGGATGAGAGGGGATCTTATTGACACATCTACAATTATTAGGAGTTTGGACACGCTAGAGGCAGGAAACACGTTCCTGATGTTGGGGGAGTCCAGAACCAGGGGCCACAGTTTAAGAATAAGGGGTAAGCTGTTTAGAACGGAGATGAGGAAACACTTTTTCACACACAGAGTTGGGAGTCTGTGGAATTCTCTGCCTCAGAGGGTGGTGGAGACCGGTTCTCTGGATGCTTTCAAGAGAGAGCTGGATAGGGCTCTTAAAGATAGCGGAGTCAGGGGATATGGGGAAAAGGCAGGAACGGGGTACTGATTGGGGATGATCAGCCATGATCACATTGAATGGCGGTGCTGGCTCGAAGGGCCGAATGGCCTACTCCTGCACCTATTGTCTATTGTCTAATATTAATGTGATTGATCCAGGTCCTGATTAATGGTGGCCTACTCCTGCACCTATTGTCTATTGTCTATTGTCTATTGACCTTTACATGTTTACGGATTTAGCCATATCACACTCTGTTTAAGAAAGGCTGCAAAGAAAAACCTGGGAACTGCAGACCAGTTAGTAAGTTTGTGGATGACGCTAAACTTGCTGGTATTGTGGACAGTGAAGAAGGTTATTCTAATTACAGGAAGGATATCATTCAACTAGAAAGGATACGAAAAATATTTACAAGGATGTACGATGAAGGCTCCTGAACCAAAGAGTCACCTATCTATGTTCTCCAGGGATGCTGCCTGACCCGCTGAGCTACTCCAGCACTTTTGTCTTTTTTTTGCAAACCAGCATCTGTAGTTTTTTGTTCACATTTTACGAGCATGCTACTCCCTTTGGAGGTTTCGATTTACAAGAAGAGGCAGTTTAGGCTGGGTCTTGTCCCCTAAAGCATAGGAGGCTGAGGAGTGATCTTGCATCGTTATCTAGCATCAAGAGTCTTTTCAGCATGCACTAGATAAGATGCATGGGGAAACATGTAAAAGGGAACTAGCAGGGAACTCTTTTACCTTAGGAGCATATACCTGGAATGTGGGGTTAAGGTGAAGTAATGGGTTTAAAAGATGAAAGATACATGGGTAAGGGGAAGGTTTGGAGAGGCAACTTTTTTTAGGAGATTAAGGGGATCTTATATATTACAAAATTCTTAAGGGGTTGCTGGCAGAGGAAGATTGTTCCCGATAGAGGCTGGTACAAGGGGTCAGTTAATGGGGGAAATCCTTTAAAATGAGAGAAGAACTTTTTTCGAACAGATACATGGGTAATCTCTGAAAGGTTCTGCCACAGGGATATAGGCCAGATCCAGGAAAATAGGACTTGCTCAGTGCACAGACAAATTGAGTGGCACAGACAAATTGTGCTGAAGAGCCTGTTTCCATGCTGCTTGTGTGTCTGACTCTGGGGCTTGCTCAGCAGTACCATTGAACTGATATCACTTGCGTCCACTCTTGCATGCTGACTGAGTTCATTTCAGGATTTACTGCGATCCCAATTGGGCTTCCGATCATTACTTTATTGTAGCTTCCTTGTGTTCTGCAGTGACACCTTCTTCCAGCACATGTTGCAACCAACGTACCAGTGTGTCATTAATTCTTGCACCTTGAGAACCACACGCAAATAACAAATGATCTACACAAGCTATCCTGACCTTTCTGATGACCTTTAAGTAGTTCTTGGCTCCATACACTGTGATAACCTCTTCCTGATCTCATCTGATCTGACTGTCCATATGTGACTGGAAATTCTCCACTGAAAAATACTTTCTTTTGATTCCAACTGGCAATGCCATCTTTGTCTACATTTCTTCTCCTCCACTCCCTACGTTTGATTGCAGCTGTTCAAACCTGGTTTCTCCAAATCTGTTTCTCCAGTCAATATATTTTGTGAGGATTTAAGCCTGTGTGTGTGTGTGTGTGTGTGTGTGTGTGTGTTTGTGTAGCTGTGCACAAATTTCTCGTATTATCTGGAATGGAACTGCGCCCCTTTGATGCTAAGGACTGCAGTTCCTTAGATGGTTCACAAAGATTGTCAATGATCCTTTGCTTGTGTTGAAGGATCCCACTGATTGAACCTCAAAACAATTGCAGTTGCTTTCTATTTATACGAGGGAGTTGTTTAGTCCCTTTGATTCCATTCATTCAGAAATACCCTGAAATGCCATCTTTTAATTTAGTTTATTATTGTCGCGTGTGCCGAGGTACCGTGAAAAACTCTTTTATTGCGTACTATCCAGACAGCAAAAAGGCTATACATGATTGCAATTAAGCTCCAGAGTGCCTTTTGCAATTTCTCTAGCTGTCACTTTAAATCAATCAGCATGATGAAAATCAACATTTCAAAATATGCTGTGGCCTCTTTGCACAGGAACTTGGAAAAGTTATCTGCAGTAGCATTCTGTTTTAAAGTTTGATGCTCACTGTCGTAATCAAACAGAGACTGACGGCCAATTTTGACACCATCAAAAATGGCTAGCTGGGAATTGTAGTCTGCAGCAAGACTAAAAAGCCATCCTTGTGTGTAAATAAGTAATGTCAAATATAATCGTTAATGTTGCCTTTTTGATCTGTGTATAATTATTTGTGCTTTTAGTCAATGCACAAGAAGCATATATGATTGGTTGGTTATGATCCCGATCCAATGAATGAATGTTTCTGGCTTCAACACGAAAAATTGAGGCATCATGGGAACGGTTCAAGCCCTTTGTATGGCATAGTGGGCCAAGGCTGGTCTTACACTCATAATACACTAATTGTCTGTAGTTTGCCGTTTTGGTTCAATGGTACTTTATTATCACATGTACTGCTGTACAATGGAATACAGTTCAGTAAATTGTTACCAAACATAAATACAATCCCAGATTAAGTACAAAGTGTATAGTCATAGCCCACTGAGACCATATAAAGGCTTTCCAGGTTTTGGCGTCATTAAATGATGAGGATCATTTGTGCCATTCTCCACTATTATTATCCTTTGGGTGGAAGAGGCAGGTAGGATGCCACCATTAATCAGGACCTGGATCAATCACATTAATATTAGACAATAGACAATAGGTGCAGGAGTAGGCCATTCGGCTCTTTGAGCCAGCACCGCCATTCAATGTGATCATGGCTGATCATCCCCAATCAGTACCCCGTTCCTGCCTTTTCCCCATATCCCCTGACTCCGCTATCTTTAAGAGCCCTATCCAGCTCTCTCATGAAAGCATCCAGAGAACCGGTCTCCACCACCCTCTGAGGCAGAGAATTTCACAGACTCACACCTCTCTGTGAGAAAAAGTGTTTTCTTTCCTTGTCTCCATTCTAAACAGATTACTCCTTATTCTTAAACTGATGCCCCTGGTTCTGGACTCCCCCAACATCGGGAACGTGTTTCCTGCCTCTACCTAGTCCAAACCCTTAACAATCTTATATGTTTCAATAAGATACCCTCTCATCCTTCTAAACTTCAGAGTGTACAAGCCCAGCTGCTCCATTCTCGCAGCATATGACAGTCCCGCCATCCCGGGAATTAACCTTGTAAACCTATGCTGCACTCCCTCAATAGCAAGAATGTCCTTCCTCAAATTAAGGGACAAAAACTGCACACAATACTCCAGGTGTGGTCTCACTAGGGCTCTGTACAACCGCAGAAGGACCTCTTTGCTCCTATATTCGATTCCTCTTGTTATAAAGGCCAAAATGCCATTCGCTTTCTTCACTGCCTGCTGTACCTGCATGCTTACTTTCATAGACTGATGAACAAGAACACCCAGATCCCATTGTACTTCCTCTTTTTCCAACTTGACACCATTTAGATAGTAAATGTGGCAGCTTTTTGTTGTTGTACAATTTTATATTCATTTTCAAGAGCTGGGTATTGATGGCAAGCACAGCATGTATTGCTAATCTCTAACAGCCTGTGAGGAGGCCATGGACCGCTGATGTGTACAATTGCAGTCCCTCCCACAGTGGCATCAGACATGGAGGTCCTGGATTTAGACCCACTGACAATGAAAGATGGGCAATGTATTTCCAAGTCAGGATAGTCGATAATACTGCTCTCATGTGTCTGCTGCCCTATGGAAATAATGGTGGTTGGGAAATGTTGTTAGATTCTGGCGGAAAAATGGCAGATGGAGTTTAACCCTTATCAACATTGATGTACCGAGAGATCTTGGGGTCCAATTCTTTAACTCCCTGAAAATGGCAGCACAAGTAGATAGAGTGGTAAAGAGTTTGCCTTCATTGGTCGGGACACTGAGTGTAAGTCAGAAAACAATAAAAGCAGCTTTATAGGACTTTGGTTAGGTCGCATTTGGAGTATTGCATGCAGTTCTGGTTCTTGGGAAAGGGTGCAGAGGTGGTTTGCCAGAATGATGCCTGGATTTGGGAGTATTAGCTACAGGGAGAGGTTGGGCAGATATGATGATTGATTCAAAACAGAACACTGATTTGGATGAATATTGCTAGTGGATACCAATTTATCACCGTGTACACTGAGGTGCTTATAATGAACGCAGGTCGGGCCCTGGGGTACGATATTGGTAGGCAGCAATGATAAAACAACTGAAACTCTTTCCCTCCCATCTAATCCCTCTGATATTGTATGACTCTTGTTTTGAATTGTTGTCCTTTTCCATTGCCAAATCCATTTTTGTCAAATGAGTAATAGCTTGCAAGTTGAACCAGTCATGGTGAGATTTACATCATCCCAAAGGACAAAAGCAGATCTGCTAGTTGAATAGGTAACATTTAAAAAAATCCTAAACACTTTTCTTTTCATCTTATCAGTACAATGGTCTTCGTAGTTTCTTCATGCTATTCATCTTTTTGTTCGTAATGTGATGTCGCTGAAGTGTTTTTTTTAAATCAGCTATTATTTGGAAGGACCATATCCGTGCGTGTTTGGCATAATTTTATATATTTGATGTATTATTAAAGAGATTCAACAAAGCTAAATTTAAATATGAAAATGCTCAAAGTGATAATTAATTATCTCAGGACTGAGCTTTTAGAATAAAAAAAACAGGGATTCGGCTGAATTCACTGTGCTATAAAGACAATTATTTAGGCATTGCGAAAATAACAAGTCCTCTTCATAAAATCTCCTGCAAACCTGTCATGTATTCGTTCCCTTTCTGAATGATAACATTTCTTATTAATTTTGCTGAGCTGAATAGACGTAGTGAGCATCGACTTTGTCCTGTGAACACTTTTACATTTAATATTGATGCTTTTGTATTAGAAGTTCCTTTTTAGATTGTAATAAACTCTGATGTGGTCTTCTCTATTTGAAATACTTCTTAATGAATTGAGGATCTCAGGATAATTGGAACAATGAACCCTGTTGAAGAATAGAGACGTCAAGGCACAGGGAAGTTCTCTTATTCTATCAATTATAAAACAGCTTCTTGTTTTAAATGCGTGTGTTCTGTTTCTGGTTAGTGTGGTATGGAATAGATAACAATGTAAGGATCATTGTGCAGGAGCTGAGTCACTTCCTCATGCTCTTGAGTTTTACACAACACCAGTCTGTTGTGATAATGTGTGTGACATCTTGAATTCAAAGTATGAAGTGGATTAGTTTTGGGATAATCTTTATTGTATTTGTTTCAGCAAAAAAACAAATTTCTGTTTGGAATTATGATCCTCTTTATAGCTTTATTGTCTTCCGTTAATTTACAGACCCATAGTTGATAGAGAGGATTGTGTTCCTTTATTTAAAAGACAGATATATATTTGCAATAGGCAGCTCAGAGGGTCACTAAATTGAAGATTTCCTTGAATGAGGAACGATTAGGTAGGTTGAACCTAAACTCATGGAACTTTGAAAAAATGCAGTGTGAACTTACTGAAATGTATACAATTCTGAGAGGACTTTACGGAATAATGCTGAGAGAATGTTTTCTCTTGGGGAACAAGAAGGCGTAAGACATTGTCATTTAAGATTGCGTCAAAAGCTTTGTGCATTTTAAATAGTTCTCTTGCCCCGGAGAGATGTGTAGGCCAACCCATCAAATACATAGACCATTTTTTGTGCCATACAGAAAGCCAGGCTATGTGGAGCAGATAAGAAAATGTAGTTGAAGCCAAGATCAGACATCCCACAATCATTTTGAATGGCAAAACAAAATCGAGGGGGCTGCAGGGCTTCCCCTATTTTTTTTAAATATTATGATCTTTTATGACCACTTGAATGTCCAGTATTGTCTCATTTCCACGAATGATGTGCCAAAAGATGCTTTACTGCCTTGAATAGTTTTGAATAACTCTGCCTTGATTTTGTGCTCGTGTCTGGAGATGGCCCGGGACTCGGGATTTTCTGACCTGAGCATTAATTGTACACCTGAGCCAAAGTATTTTATACCTGGAATTCACATAATTTTAATCGCCCTAAATTTTATCCCTTTAATCCACCCTCTGATACTTACCTAGGCTTTCCCATTTATAGATCCATTGAGATTTTGGAAATCTGCTTTTTACAGGTAACATACAACATCCTTTCACTGCAACATTTACATTATTCACTGCACTTCATTACAGTTAGATTCTCCTGTATTAGTTAAAGTGGATTTTCTTGTCTGTATTTCTCATTGGTTTTGTCAGTGACCAAATGTATTTTGTTGTTCAATTGAAAGATAATTTGGTTCGAATGATCATTGGTATGAATGGTTGATCCTTTTCAATTAATGTTGATTGGTGTACCCTCACCTGTGGTCTGTATTCCCATTCTGAATTGTCCTTCCTAAAAATGAGATGACTTGCCTTCATTTTTCATCTCAAATGAGGCGATAGACTTCAAAGAGAGGATAGAAATATTCCCAGTGCTGAAAAGCTTTATCTGTTTGCTCAGTGTCTTGTTTTATTTTGGGTTGCCATTATTCCCATTTTTTTAAACGAATTTAAATACATTAAAGGCACTTACTTGGCAGTACATCCTGTAGAACGATGCACCAACGCAACTTGTTTTTGTAATTATCTTATTGTTGCTTACCATTTGAGGTTTATATATATATATATATATCTCAATTCGTTTGTCGCAACATATACCATCCAATAAGCTGTTTCCTATTTCATGTCCATTTTCCTCAGCTTTTATTATTCCAAATTTTCTCCACTCACTGTGACGATAAATTGTGAGTTCATTCTGACCAGCTATCGTCCATTTTCTTTCTTAATTAGCTACTTTTTGCATGGAGGCCTAGCCAGTTTCGCAATAAACTTAGTTAGTGTTGTAATTTGGCAAAACAGAGAGGAAATGATTAATATTTACACAAAACTTTTTTTTACCCTTGTTGATTTTAAGCAAACATTACTTGAAATCTTGCAAAGTAAGAAAATATGGAATTTGTTCAGTTTATGCTGTTCACATGAAGTGTAAAAACTAAAAGTTACCATTCGCTCTGTCGGGTCCATGGCCCGTCCACATCCAAATACAAGCAAATATTTATTACATCTATTGCAGAAATTTGCATTTTCACAGTAAATCTAAGGGTTTTGATTTTGTTGACTACACTAAAGGAAATAAAAATGTTCCTGTTTCCATGTTCCATACACCTATTATTTGCATATAACTTACACTAATTTTCTGGTTCACTAAGGTGATTTAATGGCAGTTTTTGGGACATGATTTGTCTGTGGTAAGGAATAAAATACATTTGCGTCCTTAGAACTTCTCAAAATGCTCTTCTGTATTCATTACTGCACTTCGAAATAACATCGGACTAGTCCAGTTATTCTGCACTATTGATTCCTTTTATTTTGAATCGTTTATAAGTGCTCCATTCGCCTTCAAGTGCAATGGTTGTCACGCTGGATCCAGTTTGTTAGGTGGACAAGCTTGGCATCCAACAGAAACTGAATGATCGATCAGTTAAACTACTTTTAATGTGATCTTGGAGCGAGTTGTGTTAGTCAGGAAAGGTTTTCTACACTTCATCAAATATTCCCGTGAAATCTTTCATCTCTCTTTCAAATCAAATTATTTCAAAATTATATCTGAAAGGTAATATCTGCAACAGGTAATATCCCAACATACAGGCCTGAAATGCTAACCATAATTTAATTCCTATGATCTCAAATTTCGATGCGTATGCTAAAATAATCTCAATTGGATGGATTTACTTTCACTTCCTTACTGCTAAACCATATTTACCTTGTTTATTACAGCCAATTAACAATCATCATTTTTGGAGATGATCTCATGATTTATAAAACATATCATGTACCCCCAATCCCCTTGCAGTATTTCTTCTGAGGTCATGCAAATGTGACGATCAGGCAAATGATCAAAATTTACCTATGACAATAGGTCAGCTAATAATAAATTTAAATTTAAGGAACCCACATTCAAAACTTACTGGCCAATTTGCATGAGATTTGTTTGCTGTTTACATGGTGGAACTTCAAGAATTGTCCTTAAATTTGCTGGACTGCAAAGAGGAGAAAATTGTTATTGTTATTTATCTCTTTCTACGTATCAAATATTAAGTCAGGGATAGGATTGGATTTTTAAGTTCTGAATGACATCTAGACTAACGCTTAAAGAATTGCTATTTGAGTGAGTTGTGAGAGGTTGGCAAATCATACTTCAATAAGAATAATCAATTGAAAGCTTAATTTTACTTGACCGTGTAGAATGGTTGAGCAGGTTTTTCCATCAAATACTTTAACGTGCTGGAATATAAGTATTCTCATAAAATATTAGTTGACTATGGTCTCATGGCTATGTTGAAGAGCCAGCGTATTTCAGCAGGACCTTCATATATTTATGTATAAATCAATTTTATAACATCAGAGCTGACCACAGCACAGATTTTGAGCATTCTGGCATTCCATATTCCCTTTGCAATTGCTCAGATGCAAATCTTTTTCATTTCTCCAGTTTCCTGCTTAATTAGAACTTCTTCACCATAGATTTTAGCTCCTTACCTTTTTTTTGAAAATTTCATTCCACTTGGCATGTTGTTAGGTAAACTCTGATCAACTGACATCATGTGCAAAGGATCAATGGTTGTGAAGCTCTGATCCACCATCACTACACAGTCAAACACAGTGGTTTCATGTCAACAAAATGGAAGCAGTGGTAAGGGAACAATAATAAAGGTTCCTGGACTATCTGGCAGTTCGATAGTTAATGAACCACATGATCAGCAAAATGAAATGCAAAGAACCGCAGAGGTTACTCAGCAAGTCAGCTTTTATGGATTTTTTTTTTTAGTTTCTGACAAAAGGCATCAGACTTTAAATGTTTAAGATGTTCTCTTTCCTCAGATGCTTGGGGAATCTCAAATAGTCGAGGGATTAGCTTTAAGATGAGAGAGGGAAAGTTTTTAAAGGGGATGTGTGAGGTAAGTTTTTACACAGTTAGTGGTAGGTGCAGGGGTGGTGGTGGAAGCAGATATGATAGTGATATCTAAGAGGCTTTTAGATCGACATATAAATATGCAGAGAATGAAGGGGTGTAGATTTTTTTAAATTTAATTCATTGTCACATGTACCGAGGTACAGTGAAAAGCTTTTGTTGTGTACTAACCAGACAACGGAGGGGTGTAAATATTGGGCAGAAGGGATTAGTTCAATTTGGCATCCTGTTTGGCACAGACATGTTTGGAGGACCTGTTATTGTGCAGTACTGTTCTATGTCTGACATGGTGCGAACACTCGCTGTGTTTATTTTTGGATCCAGATGTTATAGCTTCCAACCCTGATCCATCCTACGATAGTGCATTTGTTCTCATGGGTGTGAACATGCATTCACACGGAGGAAAATAAATGAGTCGTGATTGCTATCAAGCGACTCCAGTTGGAAAATGCACTATATGGTGATTAGGTGAGAGCAGAGCAAACCTCCACTCTAACATTTAGTTTGAGCTTAAAATGTAAAGGAACGTTTTGTGAAATCAGCATGTTAAAATTCCATGTTGGTTGTGTACTGGATAATAATCCAGAGATCGGGTTTAACAATCCAAAAACATCAATTAAAAATCCCTTTGATGTATACAGTTAAATACTTAAATTATATTGGAATAAAAATTCTGTCGTCAATGTTAGTGATTTTGCAAACCACTGAATTATTATAGCAGATCTTTTTGTTCATGTGTCCTCAAGAGAAGGATATCTGCCACACTTTATGACCAAAGATCCATACCAATGCATAGTAACTGATATTGCCCCAAATGTGAAATGACCTGGTAAACCATTGTTCAGGAGCAATTAACATTTATGGATGGATAATAAATACTGACGGTGTTTCCTATGAGGTATCAAATAAGCTTGTACCATCTGGCAAAGAATTGGCAAAGGAGGAAAACTGATATTTTTCTAATGCGTTCTTTATTTATTTTCTTCCCCTTTTAGAGCATCATCACTTCTGAATGTAAGTATTTTTTTATTATATTAGTAATATTTATTTATACCTTTTAGTCTATTGATTCCCATACGTATGCAGCAATATTTGAGTGGTGGGGGGGGGGGGGGGGGGAGCTCAAACTGATAAACGGTCAAAACACATTGACAGAGGATTCTCTTTTCATTGGAAAAGAAATGCTCTTCATTTCCCTAATATTTCTGCATCTACCAATTGGTTCACTGTTCCCTTGACTAACTAAGCATCTTTATTTCCATTAAAATCAAGGACCTATAGCCCCAGTAACTTTCCCTGGCAACGTCCTCCTCTCCACTATCTCCAGAATCACAGAAAGCAGATATGCCAGACGGCTGGTGCACTCTTTCCCAGAAAACCCCACAGGAATCCTGAGGTCATTGACCAAAATCTCCTTAGTTGGCCAGGATTGCCCTAGAACACACAGTTAGCCCAAGATTTCTTCGTTGTTCTTGCTGTAGGTCATCTTGAACCTATTTTGTCTTTTTCAAAATCTTGAGAAACTCATGAGTATTCTGTCACTAAAGTTAGGACCGACCTTTAAATGTATCTTCCCCTCGATAATTTTGTCAAACATTTGTGATTCCTTCCAATTCACGCTCAGACTATTTAACTTCCTCTAATCTCTCCCTCTCCTTCTCTGCTTATCTTGTTCATGAGACACAACTTCTGCTCATTTAACCAATGTTCCTGTATACTGCTAACTTTCCTTTCTGATTCATGTGTTGGCTAATGTTCCCACAGGTTTGCTCTCACCTTTAATATTGTCTGCCTCTTCAAACTCTTGTAATCAAATGCCTCCTCATAAATCAACCCATGGCCCATTCACCCCTGCAAACTGCTGCATTTCCTCCATCCTCCTCTGTTTTCTTATCTGTAAACATGTAACACCCCAAATTAATTTTGATATTTTTTTGGTACTCTTTGTTTTAATCAGTCCAGTTGTGCTTCTGCCTTGTCACACAGCAAGGAAGCTTATTTGCAAAGTCCGTGATGACATTCTTAATGATTATGACAGTCATTTCTTATCCTCCTTCTGAAGAAAAAAGAAACTGCGAATGCTGGAATTGTGAGTGTAAAACAAATGGCTGGAGGAAGTCAGTGGTTCAGGGAGCATCTGTGGAGGGAAGTGGGCAGATGATGTTTTGGGTCTTAATCCACTGAATTCCTCTAGCAATTTATTTTTTAACTCATCCTCCTTGTCATGGTGTGTAAAGGCAAGATATTCCTTATACGTGTTTGTAATGTTATTAATTTTCATTATGTTTTAACATGTTTCAATCAATGTTCTTAACATTTTATTGTTTTTAATTATTGACAGCATTTTAATAGTCTGTAAGCGTCTGAGTATTAGAGACATGTTTATAAACAATGAAAATGCCTCATTGAAAGTAGGTGAGGGTCTTGTATCAGGGTTTTTTTGAGGCATGACCTTGGTAGTTCATTTGCAAGCTGCTGCTGAGGCTTCATGATGCTCCACAGAAAATAAAGACTTTCTGGGAGCACTCAGAGCCCACATGCCATGGTGCACCGATGAGCTGGGAGACGCCTTCCTGTAGAAGATTGTGCCCAGGACCTTGCCTGTTTGCATTATTTCTACGATGCTATAGAAATGCAAGAAGTTTTTTTTAGTATTGTTTTTGTTGTTAAAATAACTCAGCCGCATTTAGAATAGATGTGAAGAAGGGTCCCGGCTTGAATCGTTGATCTATTCCCTTCCACAGATGCTGCCTGACCTGCTGAGTTCCTCCAGTAATTTGTTTTTTTGTTGGCTCAAGATTACCGCATCTGCAGTTTCTTGTGTCTATATGATAGGTATTCTTCAGACAAACTTCTCCTTGCAATCTCCCTTGTTTTTTGGTGACGATATCAGAATTTGACACTTTTTAACTGGTGCTGGAAACAGCTTTGTGTTATGATATGTTCACAGCAACATAACCCGGGAATGGAACACTAGCACCACCTTGTGATCTCAAACAGAAATACTACTTCCAGCACAGAACCTCTCATCCACTCAGTCTCCCAACAAATGATCTGAAAATCTTCAATGACATAATGCCTGTTAAAGCATATTAAACCTCTAATCATAAGTCTTAAATCCATGTAATATTCAATCCCATCACAATGTTGTTTTTTTTTAAGTGGTAAATTTGCAGTTCTGTTGAAGCTTATGTCATCAATTGGAGTTAATAGATGTAACTAACACAAAGCAAGTGCATTATTTTTTACATGGCTGTTCACTTTCAAATGCACAGAACTCGTGGGGCATTAGCCTTGAATTAAACAGCAGCTAAATGTTGAGAGTCCTGAGCTCATCAGACATCACCAAGGCCTAAAATCCATTGATTTTAATTAAGAGTTCTATGTGATCCCTAAAGTTCACCATGCCAACAGATATTTTTTCTTATTCTGGTGTAATCAAAATTATGACTACGTTTAAAAAAAAAATAGGACTATTGATCAATCTTTGTTAGTGTACTCACTAAAATGAAAAGAAAGCAAATAGTTTTATTGTGGCTTTGAAGTGCTGCGTGTTGTTATGAGGGCATGGCTGCTGCAATACAGTCACCATCAACATCCTTGGGATCACCATCGAACAGAAACATGATGGAAAGGTTATATTCATATTTTGATTATGCCAATAACTCAGAGGCTAGGTATCCCTTTGCTAAGAAATCCTGATGCCCAAGGCCTTTTCACCATCTGCACGTCAAGAGAATTGTAGAAGAGTCAGCACGTGGCTAGTGGTTTCAATAACTCAAGCTCAACACCTTCCAAGACAAATTAGAGTAAAACAATAATCCAGTACCTTTGGGACTTTGGTAGTGCAAGACTTGCAGACTTTCTTTTGGATGCTACTCCTATTAAAAGCTGAACACGCATTTATTTCACTCTTTTGAAGTATGATAAATTTCCCCCCCAACCCGGTGAGATTAAATGAAGTACAAAATATGCAAGCACTCTGGATCCTGCCTCTGACCAAAATCTACTCCTGATCGTGAGTCTGACACATACTTGCCTTGCATTCTGGACCACGGGCCCAGATTATGGGCTAATGTGCCGGATGCTCGGAGTTTACTAGAGACAATTTGACTCTCTTCTGGTGAGTTTCAAATAACTGGAGACTCTGGACTTTGCGGATTGCTTCCCATATTTCAGAAGCGAGCAAGGGCACACATTGAAGACACAATACACCATCTCATCCAATATGCCAACACAGATTTATGGTGAAAAAGAATTTAAACCAATATCTCATACTCAATACCAAGCATCTTGAAAGGCATGATGTACTTCAAGCCTTTCTCATCAGGCATGTGGATGCATCATTTCTCATCTACTTATTTATGTTCTGCTTTCTTTTCTCCTGCACCATCGCCCCTTTATTGTTATTTGATCTCTTACTTTCCACCCCTATGATTGACCTATTTAATCCCCCTCCTCTTAATCCTCCTGCCTGCTCCTCTCCCCTGAGTATTAGAATAAAAGCAGCAAATGCAACTTTGCTGAAATACTGTACTCCAAATAAGCAGGTATCTTTTGTCATTTGTCACCAAGGTGTTGTGTGGACATGCAAGGGCTGTTGATCCTGAGCCACCAGCTATAAGTTGGAGATCAAGTTCCCATTTCATTCAACCCCTGTCTTGAGTGGGAATAGTTTATTTCAAAAGAATTGGAGGGAAGCCAAAATTAAAATGAGAGAGAATGAGAGCGTCTGAGGAAAGATAAGCAACCTGCATAAATGAGAATCCGAAAGTGTTCCATGAATAAATAGCAAAAGGACAGTGCATGGATTTCAAGAGTTCAAGAGAGTTTTATTGTCATGATAGGACAATGACATTTTTGCTTTGCTTTAGCACACCAGAACATAGTAGGCACTAATACTGAACAGATCAGTGTGTCCATATACCATTGCATAAATATATACATACATGAATAATTAAACTGATAAAGTGCAAATAAACAGATTATTGGCTATTAATGTTCAGAGTTTTGTCCGAGCCGACTTTAATAGCCTGATGGCTGTGGGGAAGAAGCTGGTTCCTGAACCTGGTCGTTGCAATCTTCAGGCTCCTGTACCTTCTACCTGAAGGTAGCAGGGAGATGAGTGTGTAGCCAGGATGGTGTGGGTCCTTGATGATGCTGCCAGCCGTTTTGAGGCAGCGACTGTGATAGATCCCCTCACTGGATGGGAGGTCGGACCCAATGATGGACTGGGCAGTGTTTACTACTTTTTGTAGTCTTTTCCGCTCCAGGACGCTCATGTTTCCGAACCAAGCCACGATGCAATCTGTCAGCATACTCTCTACTGTGCACCTGTAGAGGTTAGAGAGAGTCCTCCTTGAAATACCGACTCTCCGTAATCTTCTCAAGAAATAGAGGCGCTGATGTGCTTTCTTTATGATTGCATCACTGTTCTCGGACCAGGAAAGATCTTCAGAGATATGCACACCCAGGAATTTAAAGCTCTTGATCCTTTCCCCCATCGACCCATTGATATAAACGGGACTGTGGGCCCCCATCCTCTCCCTTCCAAAGTCCACAATCAGTTCCTTGGTATTGCTGGTGTTGAGGGCCAGGTTATGTGCTGGCACCATTTGGTCGGTCGATCTCGCTTCTGTACTCTGACTCGTCCCCATCAGTTATATGTCCCACAATGGTGGTATCGTCAGCGAACTTGATGATGGAGTTTGCACTATGACCGGCTACGCAGTCATGAGTATAGAGTGAGTACAGCAGGGGGCTAAGCACGCAGCCTAGAGGTGCTCCCGTACTGATTGTTATCGAGGCGGACACATTTCCACCAATACGTACTGACTGTGGTCTGTGAATGAGGAAGTCGAGGATCCAATTTCAGAGAGAGTTTGTTAACCAGAGGGGATGATTGTATTAAATGCCGAGCTGTAATCAATGAATAACTGCCTGACATATGAGTTTTTGTTGTCCAAGTGGTCCAGAGCGGAGTGGAGAGCCAGCGAGATCGCATCCACTGTTGATCTGTTGTGGCGGTAAGCGAACTGCAGAGGGTCCAGGTTTTTGTCGAGGTAGGAGTTGATTTGCGCCATGATCAACCTCTCAAAGCACTTCATTACCACAGACGTTAGTGCCACTGGTCGATAGTCATTGAGGCACGTCACCTTGCTCTTCTTGGGCACCAGTATAATTGATGCCCTTATAAAGCAGATGGGAACCTCAGAAGTGAGAGGTTGAAAATGTCAGTTAAAAACTCCAGCCATTTGGTCCGCACAGGTTTTTAAAACACGCCCGGGTATGCCATCAGGTCCAGGCGCTTTTCGAGGGTTTTCGTCGGCCTCTGTGACTGTGACTGAAATACCATCACAGCAATGGGAGCTTGAGAAGTCACATCAGTGTTCTCCCTGTGCGTAAAACGCATTGAGCTTGTCAGGGACTGATGGTTTGCCAATATTCGAGCTGCCTCCTGATCTCGCCTTGTAGGAGGTGATTGCATTCAAGCCCTGCCACAGCTGACGAACATCAGTCTCATCCTTCAGTTTGGAGGAGAAGTCCCTTTTGGCCTTTTTGATGGCCTTACCAAGGTCGTATCTGGACTTCTTGTAGACCTCTGTATCATCAGACATGAATGCCCGGTGTCTGGTCTTCAGAAGAGTGCGGATCTCAAAGTTCATCCAAAGCTTCTGATTGGGAAACACTTGGAAGGTTTTTGTAGGGATGCAGTCCTCCACACATTTCTTTATGAAGTCTGTAACAACTGTGGCGTATTCGTTCAGGTTTGTTGCCGACTCCCTGAACATTGCCCAGTCTACAGACTCCAAACAGTCCTGCAGTTGTTCCTCTGACCCCCCCCCCCCCCTGACCAGCTCTGTGCAGTCCTCACCTTGGGGGGGGTGCGCTCTTCAATTGCTGCCTGTAGGCAGGAAGAATCAGCCTACAGTATGGTCGGTATTTACCAAAGTGAGGGCGAGTGATAGAGGATAAGAAGGAACTGCAGATGCTGGAAAGTCAAAGAGAGACAAAAGTGCTGGAGAAACTCAGCGGGTGATTGTGGTGTAGCAGTGATCCTCTTGTGCAGCAGGAGACATGTTGGTGGAAGTTTGGGAATGATTTCTTCAGGTTGGCTTTATTGAAGTCCCCAGCTATGGTGGTGAACGCCTCGGGGTAAGATGTCTGGTGCTTGTTGACCAAGGTGTGCAACTCCTCCAGTGCCAGACGGACGTCTGCCTGGGGTGGGATGTAGACCGTGGTCAGGATGATGGAGGTGAATTCCCTTGGGAGGTAGAAGGGGCGGCACTTCACCGCCAGATGTTCGAGGTGTGGAGAGCAGGAGTTGGACAGAACTGTCATGTTTGAGCACCACGCAGAGTTGACCATGAGGCAGACGCCCACTCCTCTCCCGTTCCCTGATGCCAGTGTGCGATCCATACGGTGGATGGAGAACCCTTCAGGCTGGATCCATTTAGCACAAAAATGGGAGCTTGCACATTAATGCTAAAGGGCAGTGTTATGGTAGTAAATGCATACAAAGCACTTATCTTCACAAGGGAGGAGAGTGCTTCCAAATTAATAGTGAATGAGGAGCCGTCTGAGACACTGGATACATTAAGAATTGATAGCAAGTCATCATGAATTATGGAATGCACATAAGGATTTTGAGGAAAGTACAAGAGGAAATTGCAGAGACACTAACCTTGATCATTCAATGCTCTTTGGATATGAGGCAAGTGCCAGAACACTGGAGAGTGGCAAATGTTAATCCCCATTGTTGGGGAAAGGGAGTTAGGTTTAACTTTAGCAAATACAGACAAATCATTTTAACTTTGATGGTGGCAAAACTTTGGGAAACATTAGGAAAAGAGTAACAATCACCTGGAGGAACATGGATTAATGAAGTCAAGCCAGCATGGATTTGTTCCTGGTAAAACATCTTGATAGAATTTATCGATGAGTGTATTGCAGATGATATGTGGGCTTTTGATAAAGTGCTACATAATATGTGTATCTACAAAGTAGAAACACGTGACATAATAAAAGGACACTATGAATATTAAATTGACTAATGAGGAGACAGCAGAGGGCAGTGTTCTTTGGGCCATTGTTTTTCTTTCATCCATATTAAGGACCAGGAGTACAGACCCAAACTTTTAAATTTGCAGATGATACAAAATATGGTGGTATCAAGGAATCTAAGTGGGTGCGGTATCTGAGGATATGTGGAAATCATTTAAAGTGGCAGGTTGAGAATACGGCTAATACGACATCAGCAAATTTGCTCTGCCACTTTCAATTATTTCCCACTGTTCCGACACCCTTTTGGAATAATATCTATGATTCGGTATTGCCTCTTCTCATTCTCCACACCAAAATATATCAACTCACATTTCTCACATCAAACTTGTATCATGACCGCGTACTAACCTTCACTCTACACTGACATACTGGCAATCTTTCATCTTCCTGCAAAACTGATGCAGGGTCTGGACCTCAAACACCAACTTACATATTTTGCTTCCATGAATACTGCATGACCCATGAGTTCTTAAAGAAGTCTGTGGAGTAGTTTCCTACTTTATTTCTCAGCTATGTCAGTGGGAATGCCTCCATGAGGGAGATTAAACCATATCAAGGCAAAGTCATTTGGGTACGTAAAAATATAAGAAGGTAAAAGATTTGGTAGAAACTTTTTTTTATGTATGAGAAATACAGTTGACCGCATTGTGTTGAGTGTAGGCTATTTATGGAATGTCATGAAATTCCAACACTTATAATAGTTGGTCAATTGATTTATAGGTTAGGAAATATGTTGGAGCTGTTGCAGTAGCACTCACTACAATGCTTGGCTAATATTTTGATGGTTTTGTCATCTTGTTCGTTGTGAACTCATTGAGTTGTTTAGCATCACCATTTTTGAAGGGAATGTCGCAAGGGAATGTGCTCATTGCTCAGTTTTTCTGGTACATGGGATTTTGAGGTAAAACTTTGAGTGAAGGAAGCAGTTGATCAACGTATTGAATTGTCAATCAGTCACATGAAGTTGCTGATCTACATACACTCTATTGCATGAGATGTTAACTATAATCAGCCGAGCATGACTTCTGGTTTAAAAGACGGAGTTGTCTGTTTTGCCAATCATGTTTGTCTGAAATTTATGTGTTAGTAAGGTGAACAATGTGATGAGGACATTTAGCAGAATAAAATGGGCTTGAAGCATTCACTTGCATGTTATGCTTTCAGTTAATGTGTAAAAATATCCACTATGTTGTTTCACACAGGTGTTCCCAAGCCTGGAGAAATAGTGGTGTTGGACGTTACCAACAATTCCATCTCTCTGGAGTGGGGTCAGCCTTCAAATGTGACTGGCACTCAATACAAATTCAACATTACTTACAATTCTTCTGCCGAAGTAATGACCATAACAACAACAACAAACTCCGCTGTGTTAAACAGCTTAACGTCTGGAACCAATTACAATGTCAAGGTGGTGACGATCGATGTTAATAATACAGCAAGCGATCCTGTAGTTAAAAATATTGTTACAGGTAAGCAAACAGGTTGGTTTGAGTTTTCATTGAGCTGAAGATGTAATTTGCAACTAAGGCTGCAAAAGTTGGCAGAGGGAAAATAATATCTAACTTTTAATGCAAGCTCATTGGCATGAGCCTGAATGCATGATCTCCCTGGTTTATGTGGTCAGTATGGTGAAGAGGCCATTTGGTATACTTGTTTCATTGAGAAAAGGTAGTGACTACAAAAGTCAGGACATCATGTTAGTCATTGGTGAGACCACACAGAGTACTGTGTGCAGTTCTTGTCACCAAGCCATAGGAAGGGAGTCATTAAGTTAGAAAGGTTGCAGAAGAGATTTGCCAGCATGCCACTGGGACTTGTGGGCTTGAGTTACAGGGAGAGGCTTGGTAGGCATGAACTGTGGAGCGTAGGATACTGTGGGGTGACCTAACAAGTCTACAAAATCATGAGGGTCATAGATAAAATTAATGCTCACCAAATTTTTCCCAGGGTAGATGATTCGAAAACTAGAGGGCATAGGTTAGAGGAGAGAGATGTAAGAGGCACCTCGGGCATTGGTTTCACTCTGAGGGTAGTCTGGATCTTGTATGAGCTGTCACAGGAAGTTATGGAAGTGGGTGCAATTGCAACTTTCAAAAGACATTTGGCAGGTGTATGGATAAGAACAGTTTAGAGGGATATGGGCCAAAATGTAGGCAAATGAGGCCTTTGTGAGGATAGATGAGTTATGTTTCATGCAGAAGAGCTCTTTGACTCCCATTGCATCAGTACATTCAAGCAGGGAATTGTTGTGGTGAAATTTGTGTCTGGATTTATGTAAATGTGAATTCAAAGTGCCGGTCGGATAATAAAAAAGGCATAAAAGGGAAACAAATACTTCCCATATTAAATAGAGGCTCCAAGAGGAGTATCTTGTTGCTTTCTATTTAAATTGATGTCTTCTGCAAAAATAGACACACCTTCAGTCGATTGCTGTTCATGGGTGTTTATGCACCCCAGAGTCTGGGCATTATATGATGAGATCCCCCTTATGCCAAGCAGTGGAACCTGGGTTATTTCCAGTTTATCAGCTGTAACAGTTTTCAGTATTGATAAGGTGATTTCAGTATAAAGTTATGGGGACAAAATGTACATACTATTTACATTTAAAATATATAAATTTATTTTGTTTCTGCCCTGTTAATACTGTTCAGATTGTACCCACTTTGTTGTAATTATGCAACGTTGATGTCGAAACTCCAGGTGTTTTTTTTTTGTGCATTAAAACCTTGTTAGTTTTGCTTGTGGATGTGGACGCAATCCATGTTTCATTGCTTTGAACTCATGTTAGTGTAATGATTGACTTTGTTGCAATTCCATTGTTAAATATTTGACCCCATACATAATGGCTGAGTGGATAATGGAATACCTAGTGAAAAAGCGTACCTATCCAACCAACTGTTCTGACAGCTACCTTGTGCAACATAAATTAATGTCAAGCTAAAATAATTATGACCTAGTTTGAACAGGAAATATTGATAATTCAGTTATTAGTTTATATCAATGAATGATACATGTGACTTAGAATTGAACCATTTTATATATAGATCAATTTTGAAAAAACAGACCTCTGTGGTTGCAGTTTCATCATGATGTAGAAGAAAATATTTTGCTTATTTTTAATAATTTTTATGTGTGGTGTATTTAAAGTATGACTGTCATTCTGAAGCAAAATTAGATAGAGTTCCCATTGGCCACATTTTCAAAATGGCTTGATATTGTTTAGTAAGTTTTTGTTTTTTTTTTTCATTTTTGTGACAAAAGCCCAAATTACTGCAATAAATAACTAATTCACTAAAGAAAAAACCATCACAACATTTCACAATTGAAACATGCTGCACAATTTCTCTGTTTCCCATTTCTTTATAAAAGAGCGAAGTTCAGGGACTGCAATGAATGATTCTCATAAGCCAATAAAAGCCTGGGTTCCTTGAGAATTAGAGCTCAGAATCTATCAACACCTCTGAACCAAGTGGTTGAAAAATATAGAGAACAATAGTAACTGGAATGTGAAGGTGGGAGGAGTAAAATAGTTAACGTTTAAAGTGTTATTCAAGTAACAGCACATCATTATTGCACTTAGAGTGGGTAGGTGTTCGTGAATCTTGCCTACATCTTAATATGAGGTGTTTTTATAATATTTTGGACACAATAGAATGCCCATTCATTGAAGATTACTTCAGCGGTAAAAATGTACATCATTCTTGAGCAAAGTAACTAAACATTCCACAAATGTAATCCCATTTACCCGTGTAGGGAAAGAGGATGGTTTCACAGATCTTTAGAAAGATGCAAATCAACTGCCAAAAGAGGGGTGAAAAATCTGTCAAGGCATCTGTATATGGTTAGTTACCCACTTCCACACAGGGTCTTTGGACGATATAGTAATGCTTCATTTCTGATTCCTAGTAAGCTCATGATATTTCTTAATTTGGTACAAGAGTCAGGCTTATTTATAAACTCAAAAGCAACCAATTGATGAGTAAAAGGTTATTAGATGTTTGAAGATTCCTTGTGCTATTTTATATATTGAAACCCTAAAGGAGTTATTTGGCCATGTGAGCATCTTGGAGTTCTACAGTATGGAAACAGGCTCATGCCGACCATGGTGGCCCATCCACGCTAGTCCCACCTCCCCACGATTGGCCTGTATCCTGATAAATGTTTCCTATCCATGTACCTGTCCAAAGCCCTTTTAAATGTTGTTTTGGTACCTGCCTCAACTATCTCCTCTGGCAGCTCATTCCATATCCCCACCACCCTCTATGAAACAGTTGCCCCTCAGGTTCCTATTAAATCTTTCCCTTCTCACCTTAAACCTATGTCTTCTAGTTCTTGATTCCCCTATGGGTAAAAACTGCATTCATCCTATATATTTCCCTCATGATCCTATACAGCTCGATAAGATAACCCCTTAGCCTCCTGTGTTCCAGAACTGACTCCAGTGCTCCTACATGGTCAACTTTGGTTGGTTGACTACTCAAGATAAGAATTAATTAATAATTGTGGCAAAGTGTCTACGATTGAAGTTGAAAGGATCTCCGGAGGGAAAATATTTACAATGGGGTTAATAAATTGATTGTTGTGATGGAAACAAGATTGCTAATGAAAATAAATTGGAATGATATGGACAGATGCAGCATCACTTGTCACAGTGCAATGAAACATGAGGTAGTAGGAGATTGTTATTACTCACATTATAGCAATAATAATTACAGCGCCAAACCCTGTGAGCAATGTAAAGGTTTCAAATCGCAGCACCACTTCAATTACCCTGAGGTGGAACCAACCATTCGGCCACAGGTCAGATTAAACGTACAGGGTGGTATTGAGAGACAATCCCCTACCAAAGGTGACTGCTGATGAATTCATCGTTTTTATGAATCTGGAACCTGGAACTGAATACACATTCAGCGTGTTCACTCTGGTGGCAGAAAATACATCATCAGATCCAGTCAATATCTCCACTGCGACAGGTAAGAATAGTTTAATATGGACTCTGCTTCAATGGGAACTCTTTCCTGAGCAAGAATTTCCTTGAATGATCCTTTGTAAGACAACACGCCTGTGAACAGAATCAAAACATCAAGTTGAATATTCTGTGCATTTTATTAAAATATATTTCAAACATTCAATATTTGGGAATGAAATAGGGTGCTGGCCAGTTGAGATAATTTAAGTAGGGCAGCACAATGGCGTAGCTGGTAGAGCTACTGTCTCATCGCATCAGTAACCTGGGTTCGATGCTGACCTTGGGTGCTGTCCATGTGGAATTTGCATGTTCTCCCTGTAGCTGCGTGGATTTCTTCCAGTTGCTTCGGTTTACTCCCACATCCCAAAGACGTGCGGGATTGCAAGTTAAATGGCCTCTGTAAATTACCCCCAGTGTGAAAGGAGTGGATGTGAAAGTGGGATAAGATAAAACTCATGTGAATGGGTATTCATTGGATGGCATGGATTCGGTTGGCCAAAATGCCTGTTTCTTGGCTGTATCTTTTCATCAAAATTGAATGGCCAGCTCCAAAGTGTTTCCAATGTGATAAGGAAATTATTATAATATAGAAAAATAACACAAATGAAATAAAAAATCTACTAGGCAATGGAAAGGAAAGTGGGTGCAACATCAGTTAATGCTGTTATTGATAGAGATGAGTCACAGTGAGGAATTTAAGAAACTATAAAGCATCACAATGAACACTGCCATCTGTGGCCCTAACCTGTTATAGAACGTAGAACAGTTCAGCACAAGAAGAGGCCACTTCAGCCAACAATGTATGTGCCGAACATGATGCCAAGACTATCTCTTATCTATCTGCGCATAATCCATATGCCTCCATTCTGTGCATAATCCATATGCCTATCCAAAAGCCTCTGAAATGCTACTATTGTATCTGCGTCACCCACCAACCTTGGCAAGTGCGTTACCCTCTATGTAAACAAAATAGTTGGCCCACACATCGCCTTTAAACTTTGCTCCTCTCACATTACAGCTATGCCCTCCAGTATTTGACGTTTCCTGACTCTGACTGTCTGACCTTTCTATGCCCCTCGTAATTTTATATGCTTCTATCAGGTTTCATCACCACTTCTGGTGTTCCAGAGGAAACAATTCAAGTCTGTCCAACCTCTCCTGTACCTAATACCCTCTAATCCAGAACCCCCCCTAAATCTAGGTAAATGTTACGACCATTCTCACCTGAGAAGCCTAGTATTCTACTGTTGGTTGATGATGAGAATTATTGAAGAAAATAATGCATTATCTTCAAAGTAGGAAATAGCCAAGTATCATTACTAGTACTACTACTTAGTGTAGGATTTATGTTTTATTTTAAGTAATAAAACAGTGTTTACTAGATAATTCAGTTAGCACTTCTATTTTGTGCCTATTATGCTTATCATTATCTAATAACCTGTTTTTAACAGTTCCTTTCAAGCCAGGAGCCATTATAGTTACA
Source organism: Leucoraja erinaceus (assembly GCF_028641065.1). NCBI lineage: Eukaryota > Metazoa > Chordata > Chondrichthyes > Rajiformes > Rajidae > Leucoraja > Leucoraja erinaceus. The sequence goes on along the minus strand of NC_073394.1, from coordinate 25,335,867 downwards.
GACGTAAGCAACAGTTCCATCTCATTGAGCTTAGGAAATCCTGCAAATATGACCATCAACCAATATAACTTCAACATCTCATACGGGATAGCAAGTGATCAAAAGAAATCCTCAACAGAAAATACAAATTTCACCACAATCCAAGATCTGCAATCCGGAACCAATTACACCATCTCTGTGACAACGGGAGAGAGGGAGTGGAGGTGGGTGGGAGTGGGGAAGTGAGCGAGGGGGAGTGATGGGGGGGGTAGAGGGAGAACAGTTGACTGTAAACTATCACAGCTGGAATCTTGCTTTGCTTTACTGTGCGGTCCCTCTGCTGATGCGGAATACCTCCCTACTGGACTCCTCGGTCAGTGGGGTTTTCCACTGGTCTGGCAATGAGCAGATGACCAAGTTCTAGATGGCTTGCACCATGGCAGACGTCTTCGGACTCCCCAATGCCCACCTGCGCCCGGTAAGTGTGTGGGTGGGGGGGGGGGGGGGGGCAGGCTAGAGTGGCTGAGTGGCCTCTGGCATCCTGCTTCCAACGCTCTGATACCTGGAACTGAAAAAGATTTGCACATAGAACTCAAGACACATAAAAAAATAAATTACATAAAACATTTTAAAAAGCCAATGCCAAAAAATTTTCAAAGGCGTACATCTGCTTCTCGATGGCCCCCTTTCAGCCGTTGTGCTCAACCCATATTACCGTTCGCAGGAATTCCCACGGTACTCGCAAGAGTCATTACGGATATCGCACTGGCATCTGCGTTCATACAATGTTGCAACGCTGCTCAAGTCACTCTTGGAGAAATTAAAAAATGTTTGAATTTTCTCCCGACCTTAACAAGTTACACGACTACCTGCCGTTAGCGCCACGGAGGTCCTCGGTGGTCCACGAATGCCGTACTGTTATCGCAGGAGGTTCCCACGATGTTAAACTCTTGTTAAGTCTTGCGTCCGGTCGCACCGTGAGAAAGCCCTTTAAGTCAGTTTACAAGTAAGTGGATGCCATTTCCCTGGTGAGCTGTGGTGCAGCTCACACAGGAGAATGAAGTAATAAAGGTTCTTCTTCTGCCTTGTGAGGTCATTGGATTAAAAAAAAGTATTTGGGCAACAATGTAATATATTGGATTGAAGATGTTCTACCGAGAGTTTAGTTTCAGCATTTGTTTTAAATAGACCTCTGTGCCTCAGAATTGTTGCTCTTTCACCTTGACTGTGGAGAGGTGTTTCTAATACTTTAACTCCAATTATCAGCATCACATTGACATTTGTAAGCCAGAACCATGTCATCTGGGTGGGCGTGGATACTCTTTGTCATCAAATCTGATGAAGAACATATTTTACTGAGCGTGATCCTGACGGTTGCTACAGATTCAAGATAATGGCAATTCTGACTTCAAATCAAAATGTTTCTAATGACTATAGTTGTGAGGAGACAAAGCCTGTTTATAATTGCTAATTGATGGACAAAAGTCAAGCAGATCACATCAGTAGATCTTTCTCTTTAGTAAATTATGTAGCTTTTAGGGAGATAGAAAAGTATGCAGATACTAAATTCTTGAGCAAAACAAACTGCTGGAGGAACTCAGCAGTAAGGACTCTGTGGAGGGAATGGATTGAACAGTCCTGACCCAAAATGTATGTCCATCCCCTCCACAAAAACTGACCTGCTGAGTTCCTCCAGCACTTTGTTTTTTTTCCACGTTTTAAAGCTCAGTTTTCACATGATGAATGGCTTGGCTTAAGTAAATGGGTCAAGGGCATGCAACAGTTATTTTCATCCTGATCTGTTGTTTGAATTGTTTACTTGCATTCGAAGACGTGAGAGTTGCTACAAAGGCAAATATTTTCTACCTATCGCTGTATCCCCTATGTGCGGATATTCCTAATCCACCATCTTCTGCTTTCCTGGTGAAGGAATGTAGAGTTGGTAGGCATTGGGTTTCCAGATGAAGATGTTCCAAAGCTACATTGCTGTCGGCATTATTTTGGTTCATGTACACTTTGCAAATCCAGGCATTGGTTTCTTGGTGCAGAATATTATCCTCTTTTAAACTCGCCTCATAAAATTCTGTCTCTCTTACTCAATTGGCATGGTTAACAAATTCAAAGCTCACCATACCTTTCACTGCAGAAAGGAATTATTGATAAATCTTGATGTCAGCTTCTTGCGAGGAGTTATCTGAACTGGTGAGGTCACTGAAAGGAAGGAAAGAAAGCTCCCTTCAAGACTGTGCATCAGTCAAAAGAGACTTCTGAAACTCAGTTCAAAGGTTGTACAGCAAAATATTCCCATGGGAGATACATTTTCCCAGATAAGGTTCACTTAAACATGAGAATTTGGAAGATTGTCATGACCCAGCATAGGCTTGATCCCCTGTTTGTTCTGGTGATGATGCTCCCAGTGCAGGAATTAATGTTTGCTCAACATTAAATATGTTGTTGTTCATAAAGACCATGTAATGGAAAAGTCCATCATATTTGATCTTCATAAGTGGTCATAGCTGAGCTGGTTGCTGATTAGATTACCTTTCTGGAGTTGTGAGAGTTAGTTGACTGAGAATGTTTGTCAAGTACCCTGATTAAGATTAAATACCACTGAGGAAATTAATGAGGGGAAGTTGAGACGCTGATTGAATGTGATGGCCATGTTTCATTGGGTCCCTTGAAGTTGGCATTAAAGTGCACAGAGCTATGGCTGTACTCAACACTGACTTATCAATGGAGACGTGCATAGGTGCACCATCGTTTGTCAAAGATAATTAATCATTAGGCACCCTGTGATTAGTGTTATTCTCCAGCCATCATTGTCTAATTACTCCAATTGTAGGAATGAATTGTTGCATGTGATTTGTGAATGTGCAAAAATGGGGTTTCCTACATTTATGAGTGGCATATACATGACATTCATTGAATCATGTGATTTGTGTAGTTATATAATTTACTATATCAATTTTTGTGCTTTCACCGACCATTGTTATCCAATTACTTGCCTCTCCAAGCCAGATATTGTTACCATGATGGCCTTCAGTAACAGTTCCATCTTCTTGACCTTAGGGAGACCTGTGGACATGAGGGTCACCCAGTATAATTTCAATATCATGTACAAAACTGCCAGAAGTTCTGATGTTTCCTTGAGTGAAAGTACAGAATCTACTGCAATTCAAGATCTACCAGCTGGAACCAATTTCACCAACACTGTGACTGCTGTTGTCCTCTGTGGAGTGAATAGAGTGGATCTAAATCAGTTTTACAAGTATATGGAATGGAATTTCCTCCCCATCGACTAAGTTGCAGGCCATGTGTAAGAAGCAAATACTTTGGCTTTTGAACTACTTAAGAAGGCAACAGAGAATAGAGAGGATGTTTGCAAGTGGTTGGCCTGTTTCATTGCACCGTGTGAACGTGCTGTTAAATATGCAGGCAGTTTAGGGATGGGTTGGACACTACACTGAGAATAGAAGAGATTGGGATGACATAGATGACTCAACACTATTTGTAATGGATCATTAAATGCAGAGAATCATAAGGCAGTATAAAATCGTTGTTATTCTCAACATCTCATGAATAATTGCAAAACCAAATCCTGTCAACAATGTAACAATTTTAAATCACACACCACTTCAGTTATTCTGAGCTGAGGGCGACCAGTTGCTTACTAAAAGACAGAATATACATATAAGGTGGCACTGAATGGAAATCCTCCAATAATGATGATTGGTGATTAATTCATTACAGTTACACAACTGAATCCTGGATTTGTACGCACATTCAGTGTGTTCATAATGCGACAGATAATACATCAGTAGACCTTGTCAATGTCTCTTCTACTACAGTTAAGGACAGCTTAACTACGTTTTTAATAGGAGTTTCTCTTTGGTGAAGCCTGATGAATTAAGCTAAATCTGCTACCGGTAAATGGGCTGAGGTGCAGCCCACATGTGAGAAACAAGTAAGAAAGGACCATGTTCCAGCTGACGAGAACGTTGGAATTAGGAAAGTACGAGACTAAGTGGAACCCGTTGGGTCCCTATCACACAGGAGGCTTGGTCCCCCAACGCAATATTCCACCACTCACCCATAGCCCCCAACTGCACAGGCGCAGCTGATTTCCGCTCATCCCTAGCACACTCTCCCCCTCCTCTTCACCCTCTTCTTTCCCCTCTCCTCCTCCCCTCCCCAATCCCTCCTTCATCTCCTCTCCCTCTCCTTTCCCCTACCCTCAGTCACTCCCTCCATAACTCCTCTCCCCTCCCTACTCCCCTCCTCTCCCTCTATCCCCTCTCCCCTCCCACTCTCCCTCCCCAGGATCTCGAGGTTGCCGCTCCTCTCCCTTCTTGCGTGCTCCGGAGGAGGATCAGCCATCAGCGCGGATCCTCGGCTTGTCCTGGAATCATCAGCAGCTACGGCGGCGTGCGGGGGTGGAGGAAGAGCTCGGAGAAAAGACGGGGGAAGAGCCATGGGGAAGAGGGAGGTATCACGGGGGAGGGGGCAGGAGCCAGCGAGGGGGACCAGTGGGGAAGGGGCTGGAGCTGCGGAAAGTTGTGATAGCGGTGCGTTTGGGACCCGCAGCGGGCGCTGGACACTCTCCTCCGCTGGGATCAGATTCTTCGCTTTCCGTTTGGTGACATCTCCTGGTCCCTCCGAACATTGTGTCCAGTTGGAGACCTCCACTGGCCTCCCTCAGCTCCAGTAAAGATGCGATGGTGCCGGAAGGGGCGGACCGTCCCGCGGAGTGACAGGAGAAGAGACCAATCCGCGCTGCGCTGACTGGCAGGAGAGGGGATCGATCTGTGCATGCGTGGTTTTTAAGATTTTTAAACCTCGCTAACGTTTACAACAGACCACCAATCGGAACAAAACTTGGCTAACTCGCAGCACAGGAGAACGGTGAGTAAAGTGGCGAAAAATCGTAGTGCTATCGCGTACCGATTTTGCGCAAATAGAAAGACCACGCAAACTGGACGAGCACAAGATCAGTTTTAGTTATGTATAGATAGGTAGATCTGGGAGTCATGTCAGATATTTGTTCCGCATCTCCAGAACAAATCATCTGAAGGTAGGTGTTCTGCAAGGAGTTTTGTTAGTTGCAACTTTTGGTATTAAAGGGTGGTCTATTTCTCTCCCTCACCCTGAATTGGTGTTCTTTTTTTTTCTTTTCTTTTTTTTAAATTTTATTTTTATTAGCAGTACAGTAAATTACATTAATACATCACATATATCTTATTACATTATGTTGTACCACTTCATTTTTTGAGCTTTAAAAAAGATAGAAATAAAAGAAGTAAGGAAAGTAAGCAAGAATCGTGAAGGTGCAGGAAAGTGTTGGGAGGAGTGAATTGGTGTTCTTATTGCTTGAGAAGCTGAATAGCACAGTGGAATAATTAGCAAAGGTCACACTGTTGCTGAAAAGTTCAATGTTGTGCGAATGCAGCTTAATTGATGGTAGGATTTGGCCTTTTTGGATTTTATTAAGTGGCTGAGCATTATTCTGAGTGACATTGAAATAATTATCAGCATCTTATCAACACCTGCAAACCAAAACCCTGTCAACTCTAACATTGGATACCACTAAGGCCATCTCATATAATCTCATCTAGAACAAACTTGATGGTCATGATACGGACAACAACTACAGACAGGAGATGAGGGCAATTCCACCTTCCAATCAAAATATCTGTAATGTTTTCATTGACTGCAGTTGTGAGGAGATGGAACGCACAATTCATAGCAGAGCACCTGCTATTTTGCAGTTTCACGTGAGAATTTTTTCTCTCAAGACAGTCCTAATCTATTTGCTGATCTGGATGACATTCATTTCAGTGTGTAAATGTTAGTCACATTTGATGTGAGCACCTTGCAAGACATTATCTGTTCAAGTTAAATGGAAGGAAAACTCCTTCATGAATTTGCATTTGCCAAAATCACCTTTTAAACTATGTGGCTGCAGCTCCATGGTTCATGTGAGTGGCTATTCTTGAATTAGTTGACCAACCAGACATTTTGTTGACTTTGATTACTTGTTGAGTGCTTTCGATACAACGATTAAATGGTACTGAGGAAATACAGCAAAAGGTCAGCAGAGAGGGTTAGTTGGTTGCCGTGTTTTATTCAAAGTTACATTAAATATGCACTGAGTTTATGGATGGAATGGGCACTGCCTTGCTTCTGGAAAGTAATTGGAAAGATGTGGATTGATACAACACTAGCAGTCAGAAATCAGCTCCAAAGACACATGATTTATTATGTGATTGCTGTAATTCTCTATCTCATTAATAATTGCAGAGCCAAACCCTGTGAACACTCTAGCCATCTTAGATCGCAATACCACTTCAGTTACTCTGAGCTGGAACCAACCTTTCGACCACAAGCCTGAGTATACTTATAAGGTGGCACTGGATGGAAAACTCATCACATTTGTGAATGGTAATGACTTCATTACTGTGACGCACCTGAATCCTGGAACCAAATACATGTTCAGTGTGTTCACATTGTTGGCCAATTATACATCAGATCCGGTCAATATCTTTTCTACTACAGGTGAGAAGTGCTTCTTTGACCAGGACATTTGGGTAGAACTATAGTTCGACCCATCTTGCATGTATCCATGTCAGGGAAGACCTGTGGCCGATTGGGAAAGGGGGAGATGCAAGCGAGACCTGGGTGTCATGGTACACCAGTCATTGAAGGTAGGCATGCAGGTGCAGCAGGCAGTAAAGAAAGCGAATGGCATGTTGGCTTTCATAGCAAAAGGATTTGAGTATAGGAGCAGGGAGGTTCCACTGCAGTTGTACAGGGTCTTGGTGAGACCACACCTGGAGTATTGCGTACAGTTTTGGTCTCCAAATCTGAGGAAGGACATTATTGCCATAGAGGGAGAGCAGAGAAGGTTCACCAGACTGATTCCTGGGATGTCAGGACTGTCTTATGAAGAAAGACTGGATAGACTTGGTTTATACTCTCTAGAATTTAGGAGATTGAGAGGGGATCTTATAGAAACTTACAAAATTCTTAAGGGGTTGGACAGGCTAGATGCAGGAAGATTGTTCCCGATGTTGGGGAAGTCCAGGACAAGGGGTCACAGCTTAAGGATAAGGGGGAAATCCTTTAAAACCGAGATGAGAAGAACTTTTTTCACACAGAGAGTGGTGAATCTCTGGAACTCTCTGCCACAGAGGGTAGTTGAGGCCAGTTCATTGGCTATATTTAAGAGGGAGTTAGATGTGGCCCTTGTGGCTAAGGGGATCAGAGGGTATGGAGAGAAGGCAGGTACGGGATACTGAGTTGGATGATCAGCCATGATCATATTGAATGGCGGTGCAGGCTCGAAGGGCCGAATGGCCTACTCCTGCACCTAATTTCTATGTTTCTATGTGAACAAATTGAAACAGTTAGGTTCGGGATTTGTGCTTAGTAATGACATTAGTCTTTTGGCACTAAGATTGGAATGTTGTCACATCACATTTATTTTATAAGGAAGAACGGCTTCTATGGTTCATGCTCTCATTCATCTGTGGGTGAAGTGGAAATTGTTATGATTATGAAGAGTTAGCAGAAATCAATTATTCCATCTAAAATAAAGTGGAAGCATGCCTGTGAAGCTTCGGGTAGCATCATTCTTGATAGAATGGTGGAATGGTGCTGACCTGATAGTAGTTAGAAGGATACTGAAGGACGCAAATTTATAGTTCCATTTGTCCCCTTTGCTTCACAGCATTGTGCATGGTTAGAGTGTTGTAGGTTGCAGACAATTAACTGCTGAGAATTGTGAAGGGATATGCCTCGTGACTTTGAATATAGAAACATCATACTGAATTATAAGGTGGGAGGAGGTGTGTAATGGGCCTGTCCCACTTAGGCGTTTTTTTTCTGCGACTGTCATAGTCGTAGCAGGTCGCCAAAAAAACAGCGACTGAACCCGCCTACGACAATGTCTAAAACAACCTTTGTCCTAGTCGATGGCAAGCTACCGACAACCAGCGACCCATTAGGACGTCCACCCACGACCACACCTATGACAACCTACGTCCACCCACGAGAAGCTTCGACAAGGTAAGATAATTCCGTCGCCAGTACTTGTCGCTGGTTGACGTAGGTAGTCGCCAATGGAATTCACCGAAGTCAGCACCGGTGACAACCTTTGTCATTCTGGCAACAATCTACATCATCCTGGCGACAGCACCTACGTCAGGCTACGATCGTTGGCGTCAAGCCCCCAGGTGCTGACTGTGGCCGAAAAGTTTTGAACATTTCAAAATCCAGCGGCGACCAGAAAAAAGATACCACTCTTTGGGCGACTGAGGAGACCATATAGGCGACATCCCGGCGACCATGTGTCAACAGCCTAGTCGCCTAAAAATCGTCTAGGTGGGACAGGGGCATTATATATACACACAATGTGGACTGAAGCAGGCAATTTGTATAGATGCTTAAATTATTGTATCAATTTTTGTGCTTTAACTGAACGTTATTATTTCATTACTTCCCTCTGACAGTTCCTTCCAAGCCAGGAACCATTAGTGTGATGGCCATAAGCAACAATTCCATCTCCTTGAGTTTAGGGAGACCTGTGGACATGAGCGTCACCCAGTACAATTTCAGTATTTCATACAGGACAGGCAACAGTTCCGATGTTTCTTTCAGTGAAAGTACAAATTCCACCACAATCCAAGATCTTCAGTCTGGAACCAATTATACCATCTTTGTGACGACTGTTCAAGGTGGAGTGAAGAGTGAAGCCGTGGTTCTAAACCAGTTTACACGTAAGTGGGATGCAAATTCCCTTGTGAGCTGAGGTGAAGCACAAATGGCAGAAGCAAGTAAGAAAGAACCCAGTTCCAGCTTGAGTGGTCATTGGATTTTCAAAGGATTTTGGAGACGGTGTCAGATATTTGGTTGAAGGTGTTCTGCAGAGAGTTTAATTAATTGAAATGTTTCTTATTAATGGGTAGTTGGTTTGGCTGCCTACAATTCAAGTTGTTGCTCTCGCACCTTGGCACCAGAGATGTGCTTGTACTAATGTTACAAGACTTCTGGTGATCAACACAGTCGAATGTTGCCAGGAGTCATATTCTTGGCAAAGAGTTGCACCAACATTGCTTGTGTTCATGTTGATCATTATGGCATTTTATGAATTGGATAAACATTACTTTAGTTGTGATTGAACCAATAATTAGGTCTTGTCAACACATGCAAAATATAACAATGCATCTTTGGCAAGGTTAAAAACTGGTCACAACATGTTATTAAAAGCCATCTGGGGAAAACATTCCTATCACAAGGCTGATGTACTACAACACGGTGATGGAGGAAAGTCCTTGCTCGCATCAAAATGTTTGTACTGACTGTAGTTGTGTGGCGATGGAAAGCTGGAGCATGCTTCTTGTTCAGGCAACCACTTGTTGGAACTGAAGAGGCAAACAACTCCTGTAAGTAGATCCTGTTCTTCTTTGCATGAGTGCAATTTTCAAGCATCAGGTTTGGCATGAAAGATGGCATGGTTGAAGCAGTTGGGATGAAAGTGCGCGACAGCTATCCTCATCATTGCCCATTGTACAGGATTGTTTATTTTTCAAAATAGGAATCTTTGGCAGTGTGAAGATCTACTGCCCAATTGTCCTGGCCTTTGAGAAGGTGAAACTGAGGCAAACATTGATGCTGGATGTGGTATTTCCAGATTGTTCTCACAAAGCCACCTGGCTGTCTCTGTTTTGTTGCATGTGAACATCGCTAGCACAGGTATTGGTCCCTGTGTGTGTGTGAAGTTGTCTGCTTTCAAACATTCTTTTCTCACTCTCTGCCTTGTGAGAAATTGAGAAACCTTAATCTAGTTGTCCTCGATGGCTGCTGGGTGGAAGTGTTGATCCAAACCTGAGGGTTGGATTGTTGAAAGGAAGAAACTCTTCCTGAATGAATTTACATTTGGTGCAAAGCACATTTCAAACTCAATTTAAGGCGGTACTGTGAAAGGAGATGGGCGATTACTGATGGAAATGACTTTCATCTGGAAAAATTCCACTGGCAAATGAGAACCTGGAAGATTGCTAAAACTCTACATGGGCTTGCTAAAACTCTACATGGGCTCGGTTACCAGCCTACCGATGGCATTGGAGTCCAGATGTGCTGGATGTATTGCCATCTCTACCCTGAAGATCTTGTTTGCATGCTGTAACGTCCTGGAAATGTGCATCAATTATGGCAGGTGACTGCAACTCTGCTAGTTGTTTAGTTGTTCAGGTTGTTGCTGTGTGTGGCCATTTTGGAATTAATTGCTATGTCTTGTTGACTACCATGGCTTGTTGGGTGCCTTTGATGATAATGATTAAGTAATGCTGAGGAAAGAAGGCAAAAGGGAAGCTGAGAGGATTATTTGAATGTGGTTGCCGCATTTTGGATTTCTTGAAGATGACATTAAATATACATGGAGATTTGGAATGGAATGGTCACTGCCTTGCTCCTGGAAATGGATTGGAAAGATATGGATTGATGCAACACCAGTTATCAGAGAACAACTGTTTTGTCACAAATCATTGTGAGATTGATATTATTTGCAACGTCTCATTAATGATTGCAGAGCCAAACCCTGTGAACGCAATAACTGTCTTAAATCGCAACACAACTTCAGTTACTCTAAGTTGGGATCAGCCATTGAACCACAAGCCAGAGAATATCTATATGGTGGCACTGAATGGAAATCTCTCCACTATTTTGACTGGCAATGAATTTATAACTGTTACACAACTGAATCCTGGAACCAGATACATGTTCAGTGTGTTCACACTGACGGCAGATAATACATCAGCAGAACCGGTCAATGTCTCTTCTACTACAGGTGAGAATGACTTATTGTGGTATCTGCTTCTATGTGCATGCTATTTTGGTAGAATTGTAGATAGACCCATCTTACATGATCCCATGTGGGGAAAACCCATGAACAGACTTAAAACCATCGGGTTCAGGATTTGTGCTCTGTGATTAAATTAGTCTTTTGGTACTGAGAATGTTGTTACACATTTTGCTCACAAGGAAAAATATTCCTGGGATTCCTATTTTTCATCCATCTAAGGGTGATGAATAAATTGTGAGGAATTAACAGAAATCAATGGTACCAATTATATGGTGGAAATGGATGCCTGTGAAGCTTCAGTTAGTATTTTTCTTGATAAAGATGTGGAATGGTCCGGTGATTCATAGTGAAGGATGTACATTTATAGCTCTATTTCACTTATTTGCATCACGGTCTCATGCATGGTTGGAGTGCATTGCAAGTTGCACCTGAAAATTGAGAGTTGTGGGAAGAGAGTGTCTCCATGTAACTTTGAACATGGAAAAATTAGAGAAAACTGAAGTGGGAGGTGGTGTTCAATAACGTTCAAGACCAACATGTAAAATATTGATTGAACTATGACATTCGCACAGACATTTCATTTGCTGTCTTAGTGTTTTTTGTTGCAGTCATCAACCATCATTGTCCATTTATTTGCCTGACAGTTCCTTCCAAACCAGGATCTGTTACCGTGACGGCCTTAAGCAACAGCACCATCTCCTTGAGCTTCGGCAGACCTGTGGACATGAGGGTCACCCAATACAATTTCAGCATCACGTACAGGTCTGCCAGCAGTTTTAATGTTTCCTTGACCAGAAGTACAGATTCCACCATAATCCAAGATCTTCAGGCTGGAACAAATTACATCATTAATGTAACAACTATTGTTCATGATGGAGTGAAGAGTGAAGCTGTTGTTCTAAATCAGTTTACAAGTAAGTGTAACGCAATTTTCCTTGCGTATTGGATTGCTGCCTGCATGGGAGAAGCAAGAAAGAAAGAACCATGTTTCAGTTCATGATTTAGGAAAATATTTGTGAGGAAGCGTCGGATGTTTGATTGAAGGTGTTCTGCTGATGGGGTTTTTTTTGTGAGTTATAACTCTTGTTATTAATGGACACCTGGTTACTTTTGCACAGAATTTTTGCTCTCCAAGTTTCTCATTTATGACTTTGGAGTTATTGTGATCAAAGCAAGGGAATGATGACATTGTCGGTGCAGAGCTAAATGTTGTTGGCATTGATTGTTGCCGGGGAGTTTTTGGTTGTTGCAATATGTCAGCATTGATCATTTATGATGTTATGAACTTTTAGCATATTACTTTGGGTGAGAGTGATCAAAATTACAGATATTTCCCATGTATGTGCATTTAGAGGCTCTGAAGCACCATGTCATGAAATCCTATCAGGAATAGCCATTAAGATCACCAGTCTGATAATGGCTACAGCTTCAAGATGAGGACCAGTCCATCTCCAATTCGAAAGTTTCCTCAGAATTGCTGTTTTGAGGAGACGGAATATTCGATCCTGCCTCTCGTTCAAGGCATGAACTTGTTGATGCATGGTACACTGGAAGAGCATGTCGGTAAATCTTTTTGGATCATGAATGCAATCTTTAGAGCTCAGATTTCTAATGAGCCTATTTAGATGCAACTTTTGGTGTTGATGGGCAACTTCATTCTGTGCCACAGTTTGCACTGCTGTTCTTAAATTTCACACGAGAAAGAGATCTTTCTTCTTTTAATTGGTCTTGTTGTGACCAACACAGTGGAATAATTGGAAGAAGTGCATCGATGAATGAGGACTTTGTTGATTGTCAAGAACCCTGCATGGATTTTGTTCACGGCTTGGTGGTGGTGTCCAGGTGTGCCAGAATTGATATCTGCGCTATGTTTAAGATCTTGTACAAAACAGATATTGAAAATGTGCATCAATTACTGGAAAGTCATGTTGTGATTGCACTGCCAGTTGTTTTATAGTACAGGCTATTGCTGTGTGGCCCTTCTGGAACAGTCAAGAGTTAGTTGTCCAATATGCTTTCTTGCTATTTGCATGGCTTTACAAGCACATTTAATGGTTATGACTAACAAGTCATCAGGAAAGAAAACAGAAATGAATCTGAGAGGCTGTTTGAGAGTGGTGTCATATTTCATTGTGTCTCTTGAAGCGTCATTAAATATACAGACAATTTAGGGATGTACTAGGAACATCCAAATGATGGAAATCTTATTGAAAAAAGTGCAGATGGCTGCAGCAGCAGTTGTGACATCATCAGATGAAGTGAAGCATAAAGCAGAGTGAGATTGGTGTTATCCTCAACATCTCATTAATAATTGCAGAACCGAATCCTGTGAACAATGCAATTGTTTCAAGTCGCAACACCACTTCAGTTACTCTGGGTTGGGACAAACCGCTTGACTCCAAGCCTGAATATACCTATAAGGTGACACTGAGTGGACATCTCCCAATTATGATAACTGGTAATGAATTTGTTACCGTGGCACAACTAAATCCTGGAACTGTATACACATTCAGTGTGTTCACACTGGCAGCAGATAATACATCAGCAGATCCAGTCTATGTCTCCTCTACTACAGGTAAATACACCAATTGTTTTAATAGGAGCTTCTCTCTGACCAAGGTAGACTGCTTAGTCTGCAGCAAATCATACAATCATGTCTTCATATAGTAGAAGACAAATTAGCTAGTTGTGGACTCAACAATGTGATAAAGGAAGGAGCTCAGTCAGCAATTCTTGATAGATGTATATTGAGGTGCTGACCAGATTATTGCTCCATAGACACTGAACGGTGGCTGTGTGGTCTTGATTTGTCTTTCTTGATTGCCTACCCAGTGTACTGACAGTAGGTTTCATATTCTCACTGCCTAATACTGCAGAGGGTGGTGAAAATTGCCCAACGCATCACCGGGTCCTCGCTCCCCTCCATTGAGTCTGTCCAAAGCAAGCGTTGTCTGCGGAGGGCGCTCAGCATCGACAAGGACTGCTCTCACCCCAGCCATGGACTGTTTACCCTCCTACCATCCGGGAGGCGCTACAGGTCTCTCCGTTACCGGACCAGCAGGTCCAGGAACAGCTTCTTCCCTGCGGCTGTCACACTACTCAACAATGTACCTCGGTGACTGCCAATCACCCCCCCCCACCGTCCCGAACACTCCTCCCACAGGAAAATACACTATGTCTGTATACATGTAACTAGATTTATTTATTGAAATCATATTCTATGTCGCTCTTCCAGGGAGATGCTAACTGCATTTCGTTGTCTCTGTATTGTACACTGACAATGACAATTAAAGTTGAATCTGAATCTGAATCTAATAGCATGGGAGCGAAATGTTGCATGTGATTCCTGAACTTGGAAAAAGCCAACAAATGTTTAAGGGTTATCCTGCAACATTTATGAATAAAATATGTATGACATTTATTGTGCCGATATTTACTTTATATCATTCTCCAACCATCATTGTCCAATTATTATCCAATTACTTGCTTCTGACAGTTCCTTCCAAGCCTGGAGCCATTACCGTGATGGCCTTAAGCAACGTTTCCATCTCCTTGAGCTTAGGGAGACCCGTGGACATGGGGGTCACCCAGTACAACTTCAGCATCATATACGGGTCTGCCAGCAGTTCTGATGTTTCCTTCAATGAAATTACAAATTCCACCAAAATCCAAGATCTGCAGTCTGGAACTAATTACACCATTTCTGTGACCACTGTTGTTCAAGATGGAGTGAAGAGTGAAGCTGTGGTTCTAAATCAGTTTACAAGTAAGTGTGAAGCATTTTCCCGTGTGTGCAATGGTGCAGACCACCGTCCAGAAGCAAGAAAAAAAGAATCTCGTTCCAGCTTCAGATCGTTGGATTTGGGAGATAGAGTTTGTTTTGATTGTGATCTGCAGAAAGATTAATTAGTAGTGGTTTTGTTATTAATGGAGAGGTTATTTCTTTGCCATGGAATTGTAATTATTATTGGGTGTTTCACTGTTGTTCACGGTGGAGTGAAGAGTGAAGCTGTGCTTCTAAATGAGTTTACAAGTAAGGGGGATGCAATTTCCTTGTGAATTAAGATGCAGCCCACAATCGGAAAACAAGTAAATGAGTCTAGGTTCCAACTTGAGATCGTTGGCTAAAGGTAAGTATTTGGGAGCTAATGTCGGATATTCTGTTGTAGGTGTTCTGCAAAGAGTCTATTTAGATGCAGCTTTTGTTGTTGATGGGCAACTTCTTTCTGTGCCACAGTTTGCATTGCTGTTCTTAAATTTCACACCAGAAAGAGATCTTTCTTCTTTTAATTGAACTTGTTGTGACCAACACAGTGGAATAATTGGAAGAAGTGCATCGATAAATGAGGACTTTGTTGATTGTCAAGAACCCTGCATGGATATTGTTCACGGCTTGTTGGTGGTGTCCAGTTGTGCAAGAATTAATATCTGCGCTACGTTTATGATCTTGTTCAGAACAGATATTGAAAATGTGCATCAATTACTGGAAAGTCGTGTTGTGATTGCCCTGGCAGTTGTTTCATAGTTCAGGCTACTGCTGTGAGTGGCCCTTCTGGAACAGTCAAGAGTTAGTTGTCCAATATGCTTTCTTGCTATTTGCATGGCTTTACAAGCACATTTGATGGTTATGACTAACAAGTCATCAGGAAAGAAAACAGAAATGAATCTGAGAGGCAGTTTGAGAGTGGTGTCATATTTCATTGTGTCTCTTGAAGCGTCATTAAATATACAGACAATTTAGGGATGTACTAGGAACATCCAAATGATGGAAATCTAATTGAAAAAAGGGCAAATGGCTGCAGCAGCAGTAGTGACATCATCAGATGAAGTGAAGCATGAAGCAGAATGAGATTGGTGTTATCCTCAACATCTCATTAATAATTGCAGAACCGAATCCTGTGAACAATGCAATTGTTTCAAGTCGCAACACCACTTCAGTTACTCTGAGTTGGGACAAACCGCTTGACTCCAAGCCTGAGTATGCCTATAAGGTGACACTGAGTGGACATCTCCCAATTATGATAACTGGTAATGAATTTGTTACCGTGGCACAACTAACTCCTGGAACTGTATACACATTCAGTGTGTTCACACTGGCAGCAGATAATACATCAGCAGATCCAGTCTATGTCTCCTCTACTACAGGTAAATACACCAATTGTTTTAATAGGAGCTTCTCTCTGACCAAGGTAGACTGCTTAATCTGCTTAATCTGCAGCAATAGTCATACAATCATTGTCTTCATATAGTAGAAGACAAATTAGCTAGTTGTGGACTCAACAATGTGGTAAAAGAAGGATTGCTCAGTCACTGACAAGGTTTCTTGATAGATGTATATTGAGGTGCTCCCCTCCATTGAGTGACCAGATTTGTCTGCGGATTGCTCCGACAAGGACTGGACACTGAACGGTGGCTGTGTGGTCTTGATTTGTCTTCCCTGCGGCTTCAACAATGTACCTCGATTGCCTACCCCCCCCGAACACTGACAATATGTCTGTATACATTAGATTTATATTCTCACTGCCTAATAACTGCATGGTTGTCTCTGTAGTGTACACTGACAATGACAATGTTGCATGTGATTCCTGAACTTGGAAAAAGCCAACAAATGTTTAAGGGTTATCCTGCAACATTTATGAATAAAATATGTATGACATTTATTGTGCCGATATTTACTTTATATCATTCTCCAACCAGCATTATCCAATTATCATCCAATTACTTGCTTCTGACAGTTCCTTCCAAGCCTGGAGCCATTTCCGTGATGGCCTTAAGCAACGTTTCCATCTCCTTGAGCTTAGGGAGACCCGTGGACATGGGGGTCACCCAGTACAACTTCAGCATCATATACGGGTCTGCCAGCAGTTCTGATGTTTCCTTCAATGAAATTACAAATTCCACCAAAATCCAAGATCTGCAGTCTGGAACCAATTACACCATTTCTGTGACCACTGTTGTTCAAGATGGAGTGAAGAGTGAAGCTGTGGTTCTAAATCAGTTTACAAGTAAGTGTGAAGCATTTTCCCGTGTGTGCAATGGTGCAGACCACCGTCCAGAAGCAAGAAAAAAAGAATCTCGTTCCAGCTACAGATCATTGGATTTGGGATAATATATGGGAGATAGAGTTTGTTTTGATTGTGATCTGCAGAAAGATTAATTAGTAGTGGTTTTGTTATTAATGGAGAGGTTATTTCTTTGCCATGGAATTGTAATTATTATTAGGTGTTTCATTGTTGTTCACGGTGGAGTGAAGAGTGAAGTTGTGCTTTTAAATCAGTTTACAAGTAAGGGGGATGCAATTTCCTTGTGAATTAAGATGCAGCCCACAATCGGAAAACAAGTAAATAGGACTAGGTTCCAACTTGAGATCGTTGGCTAAAGGAAAGTATTTGGGAGTTAATGTCAGATATTCTGTTGAAGGTGTTCTGCAAGGAACCTATTTAGATGCAGCTTTTGTTGTTGATGGGCAACTTCATTCTGTGCCACAGTTTGCATTGCTGTTCCTAAATTTCACACGAGAAAGAGATCTTTCTTCTTTTAATTGGTCTTGTTGTGACCAACACAGTGGAATATTTGGAAGAAGTGCATCGATGAATGAGGACTTTGTTGATTGTCAAGAACCCTGCATGGATTTTGTTCACGGCTTGGTGGTGGTGTCCAGGTGTGCCAGAATTAATATCTGCCCTATGTTTAAGATCTTGTACAAAACAGATATTGAAAATGTGCATCAATTACTGGAAAGTCATGTTGTGATTGCACTGCCAGTTGTTTTATAGTACAGGCTACTGCTGTGAGTGGCCCTTCTGGAACAGTCAAGAGTTAGTTGTCCAATATGCTTTCTTGCTATTTGCATGGCTTTACAAGCACTTTAATGGTTATGACTAACAAGTCATCAGGAAAGAAAACAGAAATGAATCTGAGAGGCTGTTTGAGAGTGGTGCCATATTTCATTGTGTCTCTTGAAGCGTCATTAAATATACAGACAATTTAGGGATGTACTAGGAACATCCAAATGATGGAAATCTATTTGAAAAAAGTGCAGATGGCTGCAGCAGCAGTTGTGACATCATCAGATGAAGTGAAGCATAAAGCAGAATGAGATTGGTGTTATCCTCAACATCTCATTAATAATTGCAGAACCGAATCCTGTGAACAATGCAATTGTTTCAAGTCGCAACACCACTTCAGTTACTCTGAGTTGGGACAAACCGCTTGACTCCAAGCCTGAGTATACCTATAAGGTGACACTGAGTGGACATCTCCCAATTATGATAACTGGTAATGAATTCGTTACCGTGGCACAACTAACTCCTGGAACTGGATACACATTCAGTGTGTTCACACTGGCAGCAGATAATACATCAGCAGATCCAGTCTATGTCTCCTCTACTACAGGTAAATACACCAATTGTTTTAATAGGAGCTTCTCTCTGACCAAGGTAGACTGCTTAATCTGCAGCAAATCATACAATCATGTCTTCATATAGTAGAAGACAAATTAGCTAGTTGTGGACTCAACAATGTGATAAAGGAAGGAGCTCAGTCAGCAATTCTTGATAGATGTATATTGAGGTGCTGACCAGATTATTGCTCCATAGACACTGAACGGTGGCTGTGTGGTCTTGATTTGTCTTTCTTGATTGCCTACCCAGTGTACTGACAATAGGTTTCATATTCTCACTGCCTAATACTGCAGAGGGTGGTGAAAATTGCCCAACGCATCACCGGGTCCTCGCTCCCCTCCATTGAGTCTGTCCAAAGCAAGCGTTGTCTGCGGAGGGCGCTCAGCATCGACAAGGACTGCTCTCACCCCAGCCATGGACTGTTTACCCTCCTACCATCCGGGAGGCGCTACAGGTCTCTCCGTTGCCGGACCAGCAGGTCCAGGAACAGCTTCTAACCTGCGGCTGTCACACTACTCAACAATGTACCTCGGTGACTGCCAATCACCCCCCACCCACCGTCCCGAACACTCCTCCCACAGGAAAATACACTATGTCTGTATACATGTAACTAGATTTATTTATTGAAATCATATTCTATGTCGCTCTTCCAGGGAGATGCTAACTGCATTTCGTTGTCTCTGTATTGTACACTGACAATGACAATTAAAGTTGAATCTGAATCTGAATCTAATAGCATGGGAGCGAAATGTTGCATGTGATTCCTGAACTTGGAAAAAGCCAACAAATGTTTATGGGTTATCCTGCAACATTTATGAATAAAATATGTATGACATTTATTGTGCCGATATTTACTTTGTATCATTCTCCAACCATCATTATCCAATTATTATCCAATTACTTGCTTCTGACAGTTCCTTCCAAGCCTGGAGCCATTACCGTGATGGCCTTAAGCAACGTTTCCATCTCCTTGAGCTTAGGGAGACCCGTGGACATGGGGGTCACCCAGTACAACTTCAGCATCATATACGGGTCTGCCAGCAGTTCTGATGTTTCCTTCAATGAAATTACAAATTCCACCAAAATCCAAGATCTGCAGTCTGGAACTAATTACACCATTTCTGTGACCACTGTTGTTCAAGATGGAGTGAAGAGTGAAGCTGTGGTTCTAAATCAGTTTACAAGTAAGTGTGAAGCATTTTCCCGTGTGTGCAATGGTGCAGACCACCGTCCAGAAGCAAGAAAAAAAGAATCTCGTTCCAGCTTCAGATCGTTGGATTTGGGAGATAGAGTTTTTTTTGATTGTGATCTGCAGAAAGATTAATTAGTAGTGGTTTTGTTATTAATGGAGAGGTTATTTCTTTGCCATGGAATTGTAATTATTATTGGGTGTTTCACTCTTGTTCACACGGTGGAGTGAAGAGTGAAGCTGTGCTTCTAAATGAGTTTACAAGTAAGGGGGATGCAATTTCCTTGTGAATTAAGATGCAGCCCACAATCGGAAAACAAGTAAATGAGTCTAGGTTCCAACTTGAGATCGTTGGCTAAAGGTAAGTATTTGGGAGCTTATGTCGGATATTCTGTTGTAGGTGTTCTGCAAAGAGCCTATTTAGATGCAGCTTTTGTTGTTGATGGGCAACTTCTTTCTGTGCCACAGTTTGCATTGCTGTTCTTAAATTTCACACTAGAAAGAGATCTTTCTTCTTTTAATTGGACTTGTTGTGACCAACACAGTGGAATAATTGGATGAAGTGCATCGATAAATGAGGACTTTGTTGATTGTCAAGAACCCTGCATGGATATTGTTCACGGCTTGGTGGTGGTGTCCAGTTGTGCAAGAATTAATATCTGCGCTATGTTTAAGATCTTGTTCAGAACAGATATTGAAAATGTGCATCAATTACTGGAAAGTCATAAGTAGTGATTGCTCTGGCAGTTGTTTCGTAGGTCAGGCTATTGCTGTGAGTGGCCCTTCTGGAACAGTCAAGAGTTAGTTGTCCAATATGCTTTCTTGCTATTTGCATGTCTTTTCAAGCACCTTTGATGGTTATGACTAACAAGTCATCAGGAAAGAAAGCAGAAATGAATCTGAGAGGCTGTTTGAGAGTGGTGTCATATTTCATTGTGTCTCTTGAAGCGACAATAAATATACAGACAATTTAGGGATGTACTAGGAACATCCAAATGAATGAAATCTGATTGAAAAATAGTGCAGATGGCTGCAGCAGCCGTTGTGACATCATCAGATGAAGTGAAGCATGAAGCAGAATGAGATTGGTGTTATCCTCAACATCTCATTAATAATTGCAGAACCGAATCCTGTGAACAATGCAATTGCTTCAAGTCGCAACACCACTTCAGTTACTCTGAGTTGGGACAAACCGCTTGACTCCAAGCCTGAGTATACCTATAAAGTGACACTGAGTGGACATCTTCCAATTATGATAACTGGTAATGAATTTGTTACTGTGGCACAACTAAATCCTGGAACTGGATACACATTCAGTGTGTTCACACTGGCAGCAGATAATACATCAGCAGATCCAGTCTATGTCTCCTCTACTACAGGTAAGGATACCAATTGTTTTATTAGGAGCTTCTCTCTGACCAAGGTAGACTGCTTAATCTGCAGCAAATCATACAATCATGTCTTCATATAGTAGAAGACAAATTAGCTAGTTGTGGACTCAACAATGTGGTAAAAGAAGGAGCTCAGTCAGCAATTCTTGATAGATGTATATTGAGGTGCTGACCAGATTATTGCTCCGTGGACACTGAACGGTGGCTGTGTGGTCTTGATTTGTCTTTCTTGATTGCCTACCCAGTGTACTGACAATAGGTTTCATATTCTCACTGCCTAATAGCATGGGAGTGAAATGTTGCATGTGATTCCTGAACTTGGAAAAAAGCCAACAAATGTTTATGGGTTATCCTGCAACATTTATGAATAAAATATGTATGACATTTATTGTGCCGATATTTACTTTATATCATTCTCCAACCAGCATTATCCAATTATCATCCAATTACTTGCTTCTGACAGTTCCTTCCAAGCCTGGAGCCATTTCCGTGATGGCCTTAAGCAACGTTTCCATCTCCTTGAGCTTAGGGAGACCCGTGGACATGGGGGTCACCCAGTACAACTTCAGCATCATATACGGGTCTGCCACCAGTTCTGATGTTTCCTTCAATGAAATTACAAATTCCACCATAATCCAAGATCTGCAGTCTGGAACCAATTACACCATTTCTGTGACCACTGTTGTTCAAGATGGAGTGAAGAGTGAAGCTGTGGTTCTAAATCAGTTTACAAGTAAGTGTGAAGCATTTTCCCGTGTGTGCAATGGTGCAGACCACCGTCCAGAAGCAAGAAAAAAAGAATCTCGTTCCAGCTACAGATCATTGGATTTGGGATAATATATGGGAGATAGAGTTTGTTTTGATTGTGATCTGCAGAAAGATTAATTAGTAGTGGTTTTCTTAATAATGGAGAGCTTATTTCTTTGCCATGGAATTGTAATTATTATTAGGTGTTTCATTGTTGTTCACGGTGGAGTGAAGAGTGAAGTTGTGCTTTTAAATCAGTTTACAAGTAAGGGGGATGCAATTTCCTTGTGAATTAAGATGCAGCCCACAATCGGAAAACAAGTAAATAGGACTAGGTTCCAACTTGAGATCGTTGGCTAAAGGAAAGTATTTGGGAGTTAATGTCAGATATTCTGTTGAAGGTGTTCTGCAAGGAACCTATTTAGATGCAGCTTTTGTTGTTGATGGGCAACTTCATTCTGTGCCACAGTTTGCATTGCTGTTCCTAAATTTCACACGAGAAAGAGATCTTTCTTCTTTTAATTGGTCTTGTTGTGACCAACACAGTGGAATATTTGGAAGAAGTGCATCGATGAATGAGGACTTTGTTGATTGTCAAGAACCCTGCATGGATTTTGTTCACGGCTTGGTGGTGGTGTCCAGGTGTGCCAGAATTAATATCTGCCCTATGTTTAAGATCTTGTACAAAACAGATATTGAAAATGTGCATCAATTACTGGAAAGTCATGTTGTGATTGCACTGCCAGTTGTTTTATAGTACAGGCTACTGCTGTGAGTGGCCCTTCTGGAACAGTCAAGAGTTAGTTGTCCAATATGCTTTCTTGCTATTTGCATGGCTTTACAAGCACTTTAATGGTTATGACTAACAAGTCATCAGGAAAGAAAACAGAAATGAATCTGAGAGGCTGTTTGAGAGTGGTGCCATATTTCATTGTGTCTCTTGAAGCATCACTAAATATACAGACAATTTAGGGATGTACTAGGAACATCCAAATGATGGAAATCTAATTGAAAAAAGTGCAGATGGCTGCAGCAGCAGTTGTGACATCATCAGATGAAGTGAAGCATAAAGCAGAATGAGATTGGTGTTATCCTCAACATCTCATTAATAATTGCAGAACCGAATCCTGTGAACAATGCAATTGTTTCAAGTCGCAACACCACTTCAGTTACTCTGAGTTGGGACAAACCGCTTGACTCCAAGCCTGAATATACCTATAAGGTGACACTGAGTGGACATCTCCCAATTATGATAACTGGTAATGAATTCGTTACCGTGGCACAACTAACTCCTGGAACTGTATACACATTCAGTGTGTTCACACTGGCAGCAGATAATACATCAGCAGATCCAGTCTATGTCTCCTCTACTACAGGTAAATACACCAATTGTTTTAATAGGAGCTTCTCTCTGACCAAGGTAGACTGCTTAATCTGCAGCAAATCATACAATCATGTCTTCATATAGTAGAAGACAAATTAGCTAGTTGTGGACTCAACAATGTGATAAAGGAAGGAGCTCAGTCAGCAATTCTTGATAGATGTATATTGAGGTGCTGACCAGATTATTGCTCCATAGACACTGAACGGTGGCTGTGTGGTCTTGATTTGTCTTTCTTGATTGCCTACCCAGTGTACTGACAGTAGGTTTCATATTCTCACTGCCTAATACTGCAGAGGGTGGTGAAAATTGCCCAACGCATCACCGGGTCCTCGTTCCCCTCCATTGAGTCTGTCCAAAGCAAGCGTTGTCTGCGGAGGGCGCTCAGCATCGACAAGGACTGCTCTCACCCCAGCCATGGACTGTTTACCCTTTTACCATCCGGGAGGCGCTACAGGTCTCTCCGTTGCCGGACCAGCAGGTCCAGGAACAGCTTCTTCCCCGCGGCTGTCACACTACTCAACAATGTACCTCGGTGACTGCCAATCACCCCCCCCCCCCCCCCCCCCCCCCCCCCCCCCCCCCCCCACCCCACCCGAACACTCCTCCCACAGGAAAATACACTATGTCTGTATACATGTAACTAGATTTATTTATTGAAATCATATTCTATGTCGCTCTTCCAGGGAGATGCTAACTGCATTTCGTTGTCTCTGTATTGTACACTGACAATGACAATTAAAGTTGAATCTGAATCTGAATCTAATAGCATGGGAGCGAAATGTTGCATGTGATTCCTGAACTTGGAGAAAGCCAACAAATGTTTATGGGTTATCCTGCAACATTTATGAATAAAATATGTATGACATTTATTGTGCCGATATTTACTTTGTATCATTCTCCAACCATCATTATCCAATTATTATCCAATTACTTGCTTCTGACAGTTCCTTCCAAGCCTGGAGCCATTACCGTGATGGCCTTAAGCAACGTTTCCATCTCCTTGAGCTTAGGGAGACCCGTGGACATGGGGGTCACCCAGTACAACTTCAGCATCATATACGGGTCTGTCAGCAGTTCTGATGTTTCCTTCAATGAAATTACAAATTCCACCAAAATCCAAGATCTGCAGTCTGGAACTAATTACACCATTTCTGTGACCACTGTTGTTCAAGATGGAGTGAAGAGTGAAGCTGTGGTTCTAAATCAGTTTACAAGTAAGTGTGAAGCATTTTCCCGTGTGTGCAATGGTGCAGACCACCGTCCAGAAGCAAGAAAAAAAGAATCTCGTTCCAGCTTCAGATCGTTGGATTTGGGAGATAGAGTTTGTTTTGATTGTGATCTGCAGAAAGATTAATTAGTAGTGGTTTTGTTATTAATGGAGAGGTTATTTCTTTGCCATGGAATTGTAATTATTATTGGGTGTTTCACTCTTGTTCACGGTGGAGTGAAGAGTGAAGCTGTGCTTCTAAATGAGTTTACAAGTAAGGGGGATGCAATTTCCTTGTGAATTAAGATGCAGCCCACAATCGGAAAACAAGTAAATGAGTCTAGGTTCCAACTTGAGATCGTTGGCTAAAGGTAAGTATTTGGGAGCTTATGTCGGATATTCTGTTGTAGGTGTTCTGCAAAGAGCCTATTTAGATGCAGCTTTTGTTGTTGATGGGCAACTTCTTTCTGTGCCACAGTTTGCATTGCTGTTCTTAAATTTCACACCAGAAAGAGATCTTTCTTCTTTTAATTGGACTTGTTGTGACCAACACAGTGGAATAATTGGATGAAGTGCATCGATAAATGAGGACTTTGTTGATTGTCAAGAACCCTGCATGGATATTGTTCACGGCTTGGTGGTGGTGTCCAGTTGTGCAAGAATTAATATCTGCGCTATGTTTAAGATCTTGTTCAGAACAGATATTGAAAATGTGCATCAATTACTGGAAAGTCATAAGTAGTGATTGCTCTGGCAGTTGTTTCGTAGGTCAGGCTATTGCTGTGAGTGGCCCTTCTGGAACAGTCAAGAGTTAGTTGTCCAATATGCTTTCTTGCTATTTGCATGTCTTTTCAAGCACCTTTGATGGTTATGACTAACAAGTCATCAGGAAAGAAAGCAGAAATGAATCTGAGAGGCTGTTTGAGAGTGGTGTCATATTTTATTGTGTCTCTTGAAGCGACAATAAATATACAGACAATTTAGGGATGTACTAGGAACATCCAAATGAATGAAATCTGATTGAAAAATAGTGCAGATGGCTGCAGCAGCCGTTGTGACATCATCAGATGAAGTGAAGCATGAAGCAGAATGAGATTGGTGTTATCCTCAACATCTCATTAATAATTGCAGAACCGAATCCTGTGAACAATGCAATTGCTTCAAGTCGCAACACCACTTCAGTTACTCTGAGTTGGGACAAACCGCTTGACTCCAAGCCTGAGTATACCTATAAAGTGACACTGAGTGGACATCTTCCAATTATGATAACTGGTAATGAATTTGTTACTGTGGCACAACTAAATCCTGGAACTGGATACACATTCAGTGTGTTCACACTGGCAGCAGATAATACATCAGCAGATCCAGTCTATGTCTCCTCTACTACAGGTAAGGATACCAATTGTTTTATTAGGAGCTTCTCTCTGACCAAGGTAGACTGCTTAATCTGCAGCAAATCATACAATCATGTCTTCATATAGTAGAAGACAAATTAGCTAGTTGTGGACTCAACAATGGTAAAAAGAAGGAGCTCAGTCAGCAATTCTTGATAGATGTATATTGATTGTGTGCTGACCAGATTATTGCTCCGTGGACACTGAACGGTGGCTGTGTGGTCTTGATTTGTCTTTCTTGATTGCCTACCCAGTGTACTGACAATAGGTTTCATATTCTCACTGCCTAATAGCATGGGAGTGAAATGTTGCATGTGATTCCTGAACTTGGAAAAAGCCAACAAATGTTTATGGGTTATCCTGCAACATTTATGAATAAAATATGTATGACATTTATTGTGCCGATATTTACTTTATATCATTCTCCAACCAGCATTATCCAATTATCATCCAATTACTTGCTTCTGACAGTTCCTTCCAAGCCTGGAGCCATTTCCGTGATGGCCTTAAGCAACGTTTCCATCTCCTTGAGCTTAGGGAGACCCGTGGACATGGGGGTCACCCAGTACAACTTCAGCATCATATACGGGTCTGCCACCAGTTCTGATGTTTCCTTCAATGAAATTACAAATTCCACCATAATCCAAGATCTGCAGTCTGGAACCAATTACACCATTTCTGTGACCACTGTTGTTCAAGATGGAGTGAAGAGTGAAGCTGTGGTTCTAAATCAGTTTACAAGTAAGTGTGAAGCATTTTCCCGTGTGTGCAATGGTGCAGACCACCGTCCAGAAGCAAGAAAAAAAGAATCTCGTTCCAGCTACAGATCATTGGATTTGGGATAATATATGGGAGATAGAGTTTGTTTTGATTGTGATCTGCAGAAAGATTAATTAGTAGTGGTTTTCTTAATAATGGAGAGCTTATTTCTTTGCCATGGAATTGTAATTATTATTAGGTGTTTCATTGTTGTTCACGGTGGAGTGAAGAGTGAAGTTGTGCTTTTAAATCAGTTTACAAGTAAGGGGGATGCAATTTCCTTGTGAATTAAGATGCAGCCCACAATCGGAAAACAAGTAAATAGGACTAGGTTCCAACTTGAGATCGTTGGCTAAAGGAAAGTATTTGGGAGTTAATGTCAGATATTCTGTTGAAGGTGTTCTGCAAGGAACCTATTTAGATGCAGCTTTTGTTGTTGATGGGCAACTTCATTCTGTGCCACAGTTTGCATTGCTGTTCCTAAATTTCACACGAGAAAGAGATCTTTCTTCTTTTAATTGGTCTTGTTGTGACCAACACAGTGGAATATTTGGAAGAAGTGCATCGATGAATGAGGACTTTGTTGATTGTCAAGAACCCTGCATGGATTTTGTTCACGGCTTGGTGGTGGTGTCCAGGTGTGCCAGAATTAATATCTGCCCTATGTTTAAGATCTTGTACAAACAGATATTGAAAATGTGCATCAATTACTGGAAAGTCATGTTGTGATTGCACTGCCAGTTGTTTTATAGTACAGGCTACTGCTGTGAGTGGCCCTTCTGGAACAGTCAAGAGTTAGTTGTCCAATATGCTTTCTTGCTATTTGCATGGCTTTACAAGCACTTTAATGGTTATGACTAACAAGTCATCAGGAAAGAAAACAGAAATGAATCTGAGAGGCTGTTTGAGAGTGGTGCCATATTTCATTGTGTCTCTTGAAGCATCACTAAATATACAGACAATTTAGGGATGTACTAGGAACATCCAAATGATGGAAATCTAATTGAAAAAAGTGCAGATGGCTGCAGCAGCAGTTGTGACATCATCAGATGAAGTGAAGCATGAAGCAGAATGAGATTGGTGTTATCCTCAACATCTCATTAATAATTGCAGAACCGAATCCTGTGAACAATGCAATTGTTTCAAGTCGCAACACCACTTCAGTTACTCTGAGTTGGGACAAACCGCTTGACTCCAAGCCTGAATATACCTATAAGGTGACACTGAGTGGACATCTCCCAATTATGATAACTGGTAATGAATTCGTTACCGTGGCACAACTAACTCCTGGAACTGTATACACATTCAGTGTGTTCACACTGGCAGCAGATAATACATCAGCAGATCCAGTCTATGTCTCCTCTACTACAGGTAAATACACCAATTGTTTTAATAGGAGCTTCTCTCTGACCAAGGTAGACTGCTTAATCTGCAGCAAATCATACAATCATGTCTTCATATAGTAGAAGACAAATTAGCTAGTTGTGGACTCAACAATGTGATAAAGGAAGGAGCTCAGTCAGCAATTCTTGATAGATGTATATTGAGGTGCTGACCAGATTATTGCTCCATAGACACTGAACGGTGGCTGTGTGGTCTTGATTTGTCTTTCTTGATTGCCTACCCAGTGTACTGACAGTAGGTTTCATATTCTCACTGCCTAATACTGCAGAGGGTGGTGAAAATTGCCCAACGCATCACCGGGTCCTCGCTCCCCTCCATTGAGTCTGTCCAAAGCAAGCGTTGTCTGCGGAGGGCGCTCAGCATCGACAAGGACTGCTCTCACCCCAGCCATGGACTGTTTACCCTCCTACCATCCGGGAGGCGCTACAGGTCTCTCCGTTGCCGGACCAGCAGGTCCAGGAACAGCTTCTTCCCTGCGGCTGTCACACTACTCAACAATGTACCTCGGTGACTGCCAATCACCCCCCCCCCCCCCCCCCCCCCCCCCCCCCCCCCCCCCCCCCCCCGTCCCGAACACTCCTCCCACAGGAAAATACACTATGTCTGTATACATGTAACTAGATTTATTTATTGAAATCATATTCTATGTCGCTCTTCCAGGGAGATGCTAACTGCATTTCGTTGTCTCTGTATTGTACACTGACAATGACAATTAAAGTTGAATCTGAATCTGAATCTAATAGCATGGGAGCGAAATGTTGCATGTGATTCCTGAACTTGGAGAAAGCCAACAAATGTTTATGGGTTATCCTGCAACATTTATGAATAAAATATGTATGACATTTATTGTGCCGATATTTACTTTGTATCATTCTCCAACCATCATTATCCAATTATTATCCAATTACTTGCTTCTGACAGTTCCTTCCAAGCCTGGAGCCATTACCGTGATGGCCTTAAGCAACGTTTCCATCTCCTTGAGCTTAGGGAGACCCGTGGACATGGGGGTCACCCAGTACAACTTCAGCATCATATACGGGTCTGTCAGCAGTTCTGATGTTTCCTTCAATGAAATTACAAATTCCACCAAAATCCAAGATCTGCAGTCTGGAACTAATTACACCATTTCTGTGACCACTGTTGTTCAAGATGGAGTGAAGAGTGAAGCTGTGGTCTAAAATCAGTTTACAAGTAAGTGTGAAGCATTTTCCCGTGTGTGCAATGGTGCAGACCACCGTCCAGAAGCAAGAAAAAAAAGAATCTCGTTCCAGCTTCAGATCGTTGGATTTGGGAGATAGAGTTTGTTTTGATTGTGATCTGCAGAAAGATTAATTAGTAGTGGTTTTGTTATTAATGGAGAGGTTATTTCTTTGCCATGGAATTGTAATTATTATTGGGTGTTTCACTCTTGTTCACGGTGGAGTGAAGAGTGAAGCTGTGCTTCTAAATGAGTTTACAAGTAAGGGGGATGCAATTTCCTTGTGAATTAAGATGCAGCCCACAATCGGAAAACAAGTAAATGAGTCTAGGTTCCAACTTGAGATCGTTGGCTAAAGGTAAGTATTTGGGAGCTTATGTCGGATATTCTGTTGTAGGTGTTCTGCAAAGAGCCTATTTAGATGCAGCTTTTGTTGTTGATGGGCAACTTCTTTCTGTGCCACAGTTTGCATTGCTGTTCTTAAATTTCACACCAGAAAGAGATCTTTCTTCTTTTAATTGGACTTGTTGTGACCAACACAGTGGAATAATTGGATGAAGTGCATCGATAAATGAGGACTTTGTTGATTGTCAAGAACCCTGCATGGATATTGTTCACGGCTTGGTGGTGGTGTCCAGTTGTGCAAGAATTAATATCTGCGCTATGTTTAAGATCTTGTTCAGAACAGATATTGAAAATGTGCATCAATTACTGGAAAGTCATAAGTAGTGATTGCTCTGGCAGTTGTTTCGTAGGTCAGGCTATTGCTGTGAGTGGCCCTTCTGGAACAGTCAAGAGTTAGTTGTCCAATATGCTTTCTTGCTATTTGCATGTCTTTTCAAGCACCTTTGATGGTTATGACTAACAAGTCATCAGGAAAGAAAGCAGAAATGAATCTGAGAGGCTGTTTGAGAGTGGTGTCATATTTCATTGTGTCTCTTGAAGCGACAATAAATATACAGACAATTTAGGGATGTACTAGGAACATCCAAATGAATGAAATCTGATTGAAAAATAGTGCAGATGGCTGCAGCAGCCGTTGTGACATCATCAGATGAAGTGAAGCATGAAGCAGAATGAGATTGGTGTTATCCTCAACATCTCATTAATAATTGCAGAACCGAATCCTGTGAACAATGCAATTGCTTCAAGTCGCAACACCACTTCAGTTACTCTGAGTTGGGACAAACCGCTTGACTCCAAGCCTGAGTATACCTATAAAGTGACACTGAGTGGACATCTTCCAATTATGATAACTGGTAATGAATTTGTTACTGTGGCACAACTAAATCCTGGAACTGGATACACATTCAGTGTGTTCACACTGGCAGCAGATAATACATCAGCAGATCCAGTCTATGTCTCCTCTACTACAGGTAAGGATACCAATTGTTTTATTAGGAGCTTCTCTCTGACCAAGGTAGACTGCTTAATCTGCAGCAAATCATACAATCATGTCTTCATATAGTAGAAGACAAATTAGCTAGTTGTGGACTCAACAATGTGGTAAAAGAAGGAGCTCAGTCAGCAATTCTTGATAGATGTATATTGAGGTGCTGACCAGATTATTGCTCCGTGGACACTGAACGGTGGCTGTGTGGTCTTGATTTGTCTTTCTTGATTGCCTACCCAGTGTACTGACAATAGGTTTCATATTCTCACTGCCTAATAGCATGGGAGTGAAATGTTGCATGTGATTCCTGAACTTGGAAAAAAGCCAACAAATGTTTATGGGTTATCCTGCAACATTTATGAATAAAATATGTATGACATTTATTGTGCCGATATTTACTTTATATCATTCTCCACCCAGCATTATCCAATTATCATCCAATTACTTGCTTCTGACAGTTCCTTCCAAGCCTGGAGCCATTTCCGTGATGGCCTTAAGCAACGTTTCCATCTCCTTGAGCTTAGGGAGACCCGTGGACATGGGGGTCACCCAGTACAACTTCAGCATCATATACGGGTCTGCCACCAGTTCTGATGTTTCCTTCAATGAAATTACAAATTCCACCAAAATCCAAGATCTGCAGTCTGGAACCAATTACACCATTTCTGTGACCACTGTTGTTCAAGATGGAGTGAAGAGTGAAGCTGTGGTTCTAAATCAGTTTACAAGTAAGTGTGAAGCATTTTCCCGTGTGTGCAATGGTGCAGACCACCGTCCAGAAGCAAGAAAAAAAAAATCTCGTTCCAGCTACAGATCATTGGATTTGGGATAATATATGGGAGATAGAGTTTGTTTTGATTGTGATCTGCAGAAAGATTAATTAGTAGTGGTTTTCTTAATAATGGAGAGCTTATTTCTTTGCCATGGAATTGTAATTATTATTAGGTGTTTTTCATTGTTGTTCACGGTGGAGTGAAGAGTGAAGCTGTGCTTTTAAATCAGTTTACAAGTAAGGGGGATGCAATTTCCTTGTGAATTAAGATGCAGCCCACAATCGGAAAACAAGTAAATAGGACTAGGTTCCAACTTGAGATCGTTGGCTAAAGGAAAGTATTTGGGAGCTAATGTCAGATATTCTGTTGAAGGTGTTCTGCAAGGAACCTATTTAGATGCAGCTTTTGTTGTTGATGGGCAACTTCATTCTGTGCCACAGTTTGCATTGCTGTTCTTAAATTTCACACGAGAAAGAGATCTTTCTTCTTTTAATTGGTCTTGTTGTGACCAACAAAGTGGAATATTTGGAAGAAGTGCATCGATGAATGAGGACTTTGTTGATTGTCAAGAAACCCTGCATGGATTTTGTTCACGGCTTGGTGGTGGTGTCCAGGTGTGCCAGAATTAATATCTGCCCTATGTTTAAGATCTTGTACAAAACAGATATTGAAAATGTGCCATCAATTACTGGAAAGTCATGTTGTGATTGCACTGCCAGTTGTTTTTATAGTACAGGCTATGCTGTGAGTGGCCCTTCTGGAACAGTCAAGAGTTAGTTGTCCAATATGCTTTCTTGCTATTTGCATGGCTTTACAAGCACTTTGATGGTTATGACTAACAAGTCATCAGGAAAGAAAACAGAAATGAATCTGAGAGGCTGTTTGAGAGTGGTGGTGCCATATTTCATTGTGTCTCTTGAAGCACAATAAATATACAGACAATTTAGGGATGTACTAGGAACATCCAAATGATGGAAATCTAATTGAAAAAAGTGCAGATGGCTGCAGCAGCAGTTGTGACATCATCAGATGAAGTGAAGCATAAAGCAGAATGAGATTGGTGTTATCCTCAACATCTCATTAATAATTGCAGAACCGAATCCTGTGAACAATGCAATTGTTTCAAGTCGCAACACCACTTCAGTTACTCTGAGTTGGGACAAACCGCTTGACTCCAAGCCTGAATATACCTATAAGGTGACACTGAGTGGACATCTCCCAATTATGATAACTGGTAATGAATTTGTTACCGTGGCACAACTAACTCCTGGAACTGTATACACATTCAGTGTGTTCACACTGGCAGCAGATAATACATCAGCAGATCCAGTCTATGTCTCCTCTACTACAGGTAAATACACCAATTGTTTTAATAGGAGCTTCTCTCTGACCAAGGTAGACTGCTTAATCTGCAGCAAATCATACAATCATGTCTTCATATAGTAGAAGACAAATTAGCTAGTTGTGGACTCAACAATGTGATAAAGGAAGGAGCTCAGTCAGCAATTCTTGATAGATGTATATTGAGGTGCTGACCAGATTATTGCTCCAAACACTGAACGTTGTGGCTGCGGACTGAACGGTGGCTGTGTGGTCTCACAGCCATGATTTGTCTTTCTTGATTGCCTACCCAGTGTACTGACAATAGGTTTCATATTCTCACATGCCCAGGAACAGCGCAACAATGGGAGGCGCTGTCACACTACTCAACAATTCTAGTGAAATGTTGCATGTGATTCCTGAACTCCTCCCACAGGAAAAACACTATGTCTGTATACATGTAACTAGATTTATTTATGGAAATTATCTATGTCGCTCTTCCAAGATGCATTTCGTTGTCTCTGTATTGTACATGACAATGACAATATGTATGAATCTGAATCTGATCTAATAGCATGGGAGCGAAATGTTGCATTGATTCCTGAACTTGGATAAAGCAACAAATGTCTATGGGTTATCCTGCAACCATGAATAAAATTGTATCATTTATTGTGCCGATATTACTTTGTATCATTCTCCAACCATCATTACTTGCTTCTGACAGTTCCTTCCAAGCCTGGAGCCATTTCCGTGATGGCCTTAAGCAACGTTTCCATCTCCTTGAGCTTAGGGAGACCCGTGGACATGGGGGTCACCCAGTACAACTTCAGCATCATATACGGGTCTGCCAGCAGTTCTGATGTTTCCTTCAATGAAATTACAAATTCCACCAAAATCCATGATCTGCAGTCTGGAACTAATTACACCATTTCTGTGACCACTGTTGTTCAAGATGGAGTGAAGAGTGAAGCTGTGGTTCTAAATCAGTTTACAAGTAAGTGTGAAGCATTTTCCCGTGTGTGCAATGGTGCAGACCACCGTCCAGAAGCAAGAAAAAAAGAATCTCGTTCCAGCTACAGATCATTGGATTTGGGATAATATATGGGAGATAGAGTTTGTTTTGATTGTGATCTGCAGAAAGATTAATTAGTAGTGGTTTTGTTATTAATGGAGATGTTATTTCTTTGCCATGGAATTGTAATTATTATTGGGTGTTTCACTCTTGTTCACGGTGGAGTGAAGAGTGAAGCTGTGCTTCTAAATCAGTTTACAAGTAAGGGGGATGCAATTTCCTTGTGAATTAAGATGCAGCCCACAATCGGAAAACAAGTAAATAGGACTAGGTTCCAACTTGAGATCGTTGGCTAAAGGTAAGTATTTGGGAGCTATGTCGGATATTCTGTTGAAGGTGTTCTGCAAGGAGCCTATTTAGATGCAGCTTTTGTTGTTGATGGGCAACTTCATTCTGTGCCACAGTTTGCATTGCTGTTCTTAAATTTCACACCAGAAAGAGATCTTTCTTCTTTTAATTGGTCTTGTTGTGACCAACACAGTGGAATAATTGGAAGAAGTGCATCGATAAATGAGGACTTTGTTGATTGTCAAGAACCCTGCATGGATTTTGTTCACGGCTTGGTGGTGGTGTCCAGTTGTGCAAGAATTAATATCTGCGCTATGTTTTAAGATCTTGTTCAAACAGATATTGAAAATGTGCATCAATTACTGGAAAGTCATGTTGTGATTGCTCTGGCAGTTGTTTTATAGTACAGGCTACTGCTGTGAGTGGCCCTTCTGGAACAGTCAAGAGTTAGTTGTCCAATATGCTTTCTTGCTATTTGCATGGCTTTTCAAGCACTTTTGATGGTTATGACTAACAAGTCATCAGGAAAGAAAACAGAAATGAATCTGAGAGGCTGTTTGAGAGTGGTGTCCATATTTCATTGTGTCTCTTGAAGCGACAATAAATATACAGACAATTTAGGGATGTACTAGAACATCCAAATGATGGAAATCTATTTGAAAAAAGTGCAGATGGCTGCAGCAGCAGTTGTGACATCATCAGATGAAGTGAAGCATAAAGCAGAATGAGTTTGGTGTTATCCTCAACATCTCATTAATAATTGCAGAGCCGAATCCTGAGAACCATGAAATTGGTTCAGGTCGCAACAGGGAGTCAGTTACTCTGAGTTGAGAGAAACCTCTTGTCTCCAAGCCTGAATATACCTATAAGTGACACTGAGTGGACATCTCCCAATTATGATAACTGGTAATGAATTTGTTACCGTGGCACAACTAACTCCTGGAACTGTATACACATTCAGTGTGTTCACACTGGCAGCAGATAATACATCAGCAGATCCAGTCTATGTCTCCTCTACTACAGGTAAATACACCAATTGTTTTAATAGGAGCTTCTCTCTGACCAAGGTAGACTGCTTAATCTGCAGCAAATCATACAATCATGTCTTCATATAGTAGAAGACAAATTAGCTAGTTGTGGACTCAACAATGTGATAAAGGAAGGAGCTCAGTCAGCAATTCTTGATAGATGTATATTGAGGTGCTGACCAGATTATTGCTCCATAGACACTGAACGGTGGCTGTGTGGTCTTGATTTGTCTTTCTTGATTGCCTACCCAGTGTACTGACAGTAGGTTTCATATTCTCACTGCCTAATACTGCAGAGGGTGGTGAAAATTGCCCAACGCATCACCGGGTCCTCTCTCCCCTCCATTGAGTCTGTCTAAAGCAAGCGTTGTCTGCGGAGGGCGCTCAGCATCGACAAGGACTGCTCTCACCCCAGCCATGGACTGTTTACCCTCCTACCATCCGGGAGGCGCTACAGGTCTCTCCGTTACCAGACCAGCAGGTCCAGGAACAGCTTCTTCCCTGCGGCTGTCACACTACTCAACAATGTACCTCGGTGACTGCCAATCACCCCCCCCCCCCCCCCCCCCCCCCCCCCCCCCCCCCACAACACTCCTCCCACAGGGAAATACACTATGTCTGTATACATGTAACTAGATTTATTTATTGAAATCATATTCTATGTCGCTCTTCCAGGGAGATGCTAACTGCATTTCGTTGTCTCTGTATTGTACACTGACAATGACAATTAAAGTTGAATCTGAATCTGAATCTAATAGCATGGGAGCGAAATGTTGCATGTGATTCCTGAACTTGGAAAAAGCCAACAAATGTTTATGGGTTATCCTGCAACATTTATGAATAAAATATGTATGACATTTATTGTGCCGATATTTACTTTGTATCATTCTCCAACCATCATTATCCAATTATTATCCAATTACTTGCTTCTGACAGTTCCTTCCAAGCCTGGAGCCATTACCGTGATGGCCTTAAGCAACGTTTCCATCTCCTTGAGCTTAGGGAGACCCGTGGACATGGGGGTCACCCAGTACAACTTCAGCATCATATACGGGTCTGCCAGCAGTTCTGATGTTTCCTTCAATGAAATTACAAATTCCACCAAAATCCAAGATCTGCAGTCTGGAACTAATTACACCATTTCTGTGACCACTGTTGTTCAAGATGGAGTGAAGAGTGAAGCTGTGGTTCTAAATCAGTTTACAAGTAAGTGTGAAGCATTTTCCCGTGTGTGCAATGGTGCAGACCACCGTCCAGAAGCAAGAAAAAAATAATCTCGTTCCAGCTTCAGATCGTTGGAGTTGGGAGATAGAGAGTTTGTTTTGATTGTGATCGGCAGAAAGATTAATTAGTAGTTGTTTTGGTTATTAATGGAGAGGTTATTTCTTTGCCATGGAATTGTAATTATTATTGGGTGTTTCACTGTTGTTCACGGTGGAGTGAAGAGTGAAGCTGTGCTTCTAAATGAGTTTACAAGTAAGGGGGATGCAATTTCCTTGTGAATTAAGATGCAGCCCACAATCGGAAAACGAGTCTAGGTTCCAACTTGAGATCGTTGGCTAAAGGTAAGTATTTGGGAGCTTATGTCGGATATTCTGTTGTAGGTGTTCTGCAAAGAGCCTATTTAGATGCAGCTTTTGTTGTTGATGGGCAACTTCTTTCTGTGCCACAGTTTGCATTGCTGTTCTTAAATTTCACACCAGAAAGAGATCTTTCTTCTTTTAATTGGACTTGTTGTGACCAACACAGTG
Source organism: Leucoraja erinaceus (assembly GCF_028641065.1). Taxonomy (NCBI): domain Eukaryota; kingdom Metazoa; phylum Chordata; class Chondrichthyes; order Rajiformes; family Rajidae; genus Leucoraja; species Leucoraja erinaceus. The sequence goes on along the minus strand of NC_073394.1, from coordinate 25,299,329 downwards.
GAATAATTGGATGAAGTGCATCGATAAATGAGGACTTTGTTGATTGTCAAGAACCCTGCATGGATATTCTTCACGGCTTGGTGGTGGTGTCCAGTTGTGCAAGAATTAATATCTGCGCTATGTTTAAGATCTTGTTCAGAACAGATATTGAAAATGTGCATCAATTACTGGAAAGTCATAAGTAGTGATTGCTCTGGCAGTTGTTTCGTAGGGCAGGCTATTGCTGTGAGTGGCCCTTCTGGAACAGTCAAGAGTTAGTTGTCCAATATGCTTTCTTGCTATTTGCATGTCTTTTCAAGCACCTTTGATGGTTATGACTAACAAGTCATCAGGAAAGAAAGCAGAAATGAATCTGAGAGGCTGTTTGATAGTGGTGTCATATTTCATTGTGTCTCTTGAAGCGACATTAAATATACAGACAATTTAGGGATGTACTAGGAACATCCAAATGAATGAAATCTTATTGAAAAATAGTGCAGATGGCTGCAGCAGCAGTTGTGACATCATCAGATGAAGTGAAGCATGAAGCAGAATGAGATTGGTGTTATCCTCAACATCTCATTAATAATTGCAGAACCGAATCCTGTGAACAATGCAATTGCTTCAAGTCGCAACACCACATCAGTTACTCTGAGTTGGGACAAACCGCTTGACTCCAAGCCTGAGTATACCTATAAGGTGACACTGAATGGACATCTTCCAATTATGATAACTGGTAATGAATTTGTTACTGTGGCACAACTAAATCCTGGAACTGGATACACATTCAGTGTGTTCACACTGGCAGCAGATAATACATCAGCAGATCCAGTCTATGTCTCCTCTACTACAGGTAAGGATACCAATTGTTTTAATAGGAGCTTCTCTCTGACCAAGGTAGACTGCTTAATCTGCAGCAAATCATACAATCATGTCTTCATATAGTAGCAGACAAATTAGCTAGTTGTGGACTCAACAATGTGATAAAGGAGGAGCTCAGGATAGATGTATATTGAGGTGCTCAGTCATAGCAATAGCTGTGTGGTCTTGATTGTCTTTCTTGATTGCCTACCCAGTGTACTGACAGTATTTCATATCTCACTGCCTAATACTGCAGAGGGTGCTGACCAGATTATTGCTTGTCTGCGTGGACATCGACAAGGACTGAACGGTGGCTGGGAGTGGTCTTGATTTGTTCTTTTGCTTGATTGCCCAATACCCAGTGTACTGACAATAGGTTTCATATTCTATGTCAGGGAGATGCTAACTAATAGCATGGAGTGAATCTGAATCTGTTAATAGCGAAATGTGCATGTGATTCCTGAACTTGGAAAAAGCCAACAAATGTTTATGGGTTATCCTGCAACATTTATGAATAAAATATGTATGACATTTATTGTGCCGATATTTACTTTATATCATTCTCCAATCAGCATTATCCAATTATCATCCAATTACTTGCTTCTGACAGTTCCTTCCAAGCCTGGAGCCATTTCCGTGATGGCCTTAAGCAACGTTTCCATCTCCTTGAGCTTAGGGAGACCCGTGGACATGGGGGTCACCCAGTACAACTTCAGCATCATATACGGGTCTGCCACCAGTTCTGATGTTTCCTTCAATGAAATTACAAATTCCACCAAAATCCAAGATCTGCAGTCTGGAACTAATTACACCATTTCTGTGACAACTGTTGTTCAAGATGGAGTGAAGAGTGAAGCTGTGGTTCTAAATCAGTTTACAAGTAAGTGTGAAGCATTTTCCCATGTGTGCAATGGTGCAGACCACCGTCCAGAAGCAAGAAAAAAGAATCTCGTTCCAGCTACAGATCATTGGATTTGGGATAATATATGGGAGATAGAGTTTATTTTGATTGTGATCTGCAGAAAGATTAATTAGTAGTGGTTTTCTTAATAATGGAGAGCTTATTTCTTTGCCATGGAATTGTAATTAGTATTAGGTGTTTCATTGTTGTTCACGGTGGAGTGAAGAGTGAAGTTGTGCTTTTAAATCAGTTTACAAGTAAGGGGGATGCAATTTCCTTGTGAATTAAGATGCAGCCCACAATCGGAAAACAAGTAAATAGGACTAGGTTCCAACTTGAGATCGTTGGCTAAAGGTAAGTATTTGGGAGCTAATGTCAGATATTCTGTTGAAGTGTTCTGCAAGGAACCTATTTAGATGCAGCTTTTGTTGTTGATGGGCAACTTCATTCTGTGCCACAGTTTGCATTGCTGTTCTTAAATTTCACACCAGAAAGAGATCTTTCTTCTTTTAATTGGTCTTGTAGCGCCCACCACAGTGAAATAATTAGAAGAAGTGCATCGATGAATGAGGACTTTGTTGATTGTCAAGAACCCTGCATGGATTTTGTTCATGGCTTGGTGGTGGTGTCCAGGTGTGCAAGAATTAATATCTGCGCTATGTTTAAGATCTTGTACAAAACAGATATTGAAAATGTGCATCAATTACTGGAAAGTCGTGTTGTGATTGCCCTGGCAGTTGTTTCATAGTTCAGGCTACTGCTGTGAGTGGCCCTTCTGGAACAGTCAAGAGTTAGTTGTCCAATATGCTTTCTTGCTATTTGCATGGCTTTACAAGCACATTTGATGGTTATGACTAACAAGTCATCAGGAAAGAAAACAGAAATGAATCTGAGAGGCAGGTTGAGAGTGGTGCCATATTTCATCGTGTCTCTTGAAGCGTCAGTAAATATACAGACAATTTAGGGATGTACTAGGAACATCCAAATGATGGAAATCTAATTGAAAAAAGGGCAGATGGCTGCAGCAGCAGTTGTGACATCATCAGATGAAGTGAAGCATGAAGCAGAATGAGATTGGTGTTATCCTCAACATCTCATTAATAATTGCAGAACCGAATCCTGTGAACAATGCAATTGTTTCAAGTCGCAACACCACTTCAGTTACTCTGAGTTGGGACAAACCGCTTGACTCCAAGCCTGAGTATGCCTATAAGGTGACACTGAGTGGACATCTCCCAATTATGATAACTGGTAATGAATTTGTTACCGTGGCACAACTAACTCCTGGAACTGTATACACATTCAGTGTGTTCACACTGGCAGCAGATAATACATCAGCAGATCCAGTCTATGTCTCCTCTACTACAGGTAAATACACCAATTGTTTTAATGGGAGCTTCTCTCTGACCAAGGTAGACTGCTTAATCTGCAGCAAATCATATAATCATGTCTTCATATAGTAGAAGACAAATTAGCTAGTTGTGGACTCAACAATGTGGTAAAGGAAGGAGCTCAGTCAGCAATTCTTGATAGATGTATATTGAGGTGCTGACCAGATTATTGCTCAGTGGACACTGAATGGTAGCTGTGTGGTCTTGATTTGTCTTTCTTGATTGCCTACCCAGTGTACTGACAGTAGGTTTCATATTCTCACTGCCTAATACTGCAGAGGGTGGTGAAACACATCACCGGGTCCTCGCTCCCCTCCATTGAGTCTGTCCAAAGCAAGCGTTGTCTGCGGAGGGCGCTCAGCATCGACAAGGACTGCTCTCACCCCAGCCATGGACTGTTTACCCTCCTACCATCCGGGAGGCGCTACAGGTCTCTCCGTTACCGGACCAGCAGGTCCAGGAACAGCTTCTTCCCTGCGGCTGTCACACTACTCAACAATGTACCTCGGTGACTGCCAATCACCCCTCCCCCCCCCGAACACCCCTCCCACAGGAAAATACACTATGTCTGTATACATGTAACTAGATTTATTTATTGAAATCATATTCTATGTCGCTCTTCCAGGGAGATGCTAGCTGCATTTCGATGTCTCTGTATTGTACACTGACAATGACAATTAAAGTTGAATCTGAATCTGAATCTAATAGCATGGGAGCGAAATGTTGCATGTGATTCCTGAACTTGGAAAAAGCCAACAAATGTTTATGGGTTATCCTGCAACATTTATGAATAAAATATGTATGACATTTATTGTGCCGATATTTACTTTGTATCATTCTCCAACCATCATTATCCAATTATTATCCAATTACTTGCTTCTGACAGTTCCTTCCAAGCCTGGAGCCATTACCATGATGGCCTTAAGCAACGTTTCCATCTCCTTGAGCTTAGGGAGACCCGTGGACATGGGGGTCACCCAGTACAACTTCAGCATCATATACGGGTCTGCCAGCAGTTCTGATGTTTCCTTCAATGAAATTACAAATTCCACCAAAATCCAAGATCTGCAGTCTGGAACTAATTACACCATTTCTGTGACCACTGTTGTTCAAGATGGAGTGAAGAGTGAAGCTGTGGTTCTAAATCAGTTTACAAGTAAGTGTGAAGCATTTTCCCGTGTGTGCAATGGTGCAGACCACCGTCCAGAAGCAAGAAAAAAAGAATCTCGTTCCAGCTTCAGATCGTTGGATTTGGGAGATAGAGTTTGTTTTGATTGTGATCTGCAGAAAGATTAATTAGTAGTGGTTTTGTTATTAATGGAGAGGTTATTTCTTTGCCATGGAATTGTAATTATTATTGGGTGTTTCACTGTTGCTCACGGTGGAGTGAAGAGTGAAGCTGTGCTTCTAAATGAGTTTACAAGTAAGGGGGATGCAATTTCCTTGTGAATTAAGATGCAGCCCACAATCGGAAAACGAGTCTAGGTTCCAACTTGAGATCGTTGGCTAAAGGTAAGTATTTGGGAGCTTATGTCGGATATTCTGTTGTAGGTGTTCTGCAAAGAGCCTATTTAGATGCAGCTTTTGTTGTTGATGGGCAACTTCTATCTGTGCCACAGTTTGCATTGCTGTTCTTAAATTTCACACTAGAAAGAGATCTTTCTTCTTTTAATTGGACTTGTTGTGACCAACACAGTGGAATAATTGGATGAAGTGCATCGATAAATGAGGACTTTGTTGATTGTCAAGAACCCTGCATGGATATTGTTCACGGCTTGGTGGTGGTGTCCAGTTGTGCAAGAATTAATATCTGCGCTATGTTTAAGATCTTGTTCAGAACAGATATTGAAAATGTGCATCAATTACTGGAAAGTCATAAGTAGTGATTGCTCTGGCAGTTGTTTCGTAGGTCAGGCTATTGCTGTGAGTGGCCCTTCTGGAACAGTCGAGAGTTAGTTGTCCAATATGCTTTCTTGCTATTTGCATGTCTTTTCAAGCACCTTTGATGGTTATGACTAACAAGTCATCAGGAAAGAAAGCAGAAATGAATCTGAGAGGCTGTTTGAGAATGGTGTCATATTTCATTGTGTCTCTTGAAGCGACAATAAATATACAGACAATTTAGGGATGTACTAGGAACATCCAAATGAATGAAATCTGATTGAAAAATAGTGCAGATGGCTGCAGCAGCCGTTGTGACATCATCAGATGAAGTGAAGCATGAAGCAGAATGAGATTGGTGTTATCCTCAACATCTCATTAATAATTGCAGAACCGAATCCTGTGAACAATGCAATTGTTTCAAGTCGCAACACCACTTCAGTTACTCTGAGTTGGGACAAACCGCTTGACTCCAAGCCTGAGTATACCTATAAGGTGACACTGAGTGGACATCTCCCAATTATGATAACTGGTAATGAATTCGTTACCGTGGCACAACTAACTCCTGGAACTGTATACACATTCAGTGTGTTCACACTGGCAGCAGATAATACATCAGCAGATCCAGTCTATGTCTCCTCTACTACAGGTAAGGATACCAATTGTTTTAATAGGAGCTTCTCTCTGACCAAGGTAGACTGCTTAATCTGCAGCAAATCATACAATCATGTCTTCATATAGTAGAAGACAAATTAGCTAGTTGTGGACTCAACAATGTGATAAAGGAAGGAGCTCAGTCAGCAATTCTTGATAGATGTATATTGAGGTGCTGACCAGATTATTGCTCCGTGGACACTGAACGGTGGCTGTGTGGTCTTGATTTGTCTTTCTTGATTGCCTACCCAGTGTACTGACAATAGGTTTCATATTCTCACTGCCTAATAGCATGGGAGTGAAATGTTGCAGGTGATTCCTGAACTTGGAAAAAGCCAACAAATGTTTATGGGTTATCCTGCAACATTTATGAATAAAATATGTATGACATTTATTGTGCCGATATTTACTTTATATCATTCTCCAACCATCATTATCCAATTATTATCCAATTACTTGCTTCTGACAGTTCCTTCCAAGCCTGGAGCCATTTCTGTGATGGCCTTAAGCAACGTTTCCATCTCCTTGAGCTTAGGGAGACCCGTGGACATGGGGGTCACCCAGTACAACTTCAGCATCATATACGGATCTGCCACCAGTTCTGATGTTTCCTTCAATGAAATTACAAATTCCACCAAAATCCAAGATCTGCAGTCTGGAACCAATTACACCATTTCTGTGACCACTTTTGTTCAAGATGGAGTGAAGAGTGAAGCTGTGGTTCTAAATCAGTTTACAAGTAAGTGTGAAGCATTTTCCCGTGTGTGCAATGGTGCAGACCACCGTCCAGAAGCAAGAAAAAAAGAATCTCGTTCCAGCTACAGATCATTGGATTTGGGATAATATATGGGAGATAGAGTTTGTTTTGATTGTGATCTGCAGAAAGATTAATTAGTAGTGGTTTTCTTAATAATGGAGAGCTTATTTCTTTGCCATGGAATTGTAATTATTATTAGGTGTTTCATTGTTGTTCACGGTGGAGTGAAGAGTGAAGTTGTGCTTTTAAATCAGTTTACAAGTAAGGGGGATGCAATTTCCTTGTGAATTAAGATGCAGCCCACAATCGGGAAACAAGTAAATAGGACTAGGTTCCAACTTGAGATCGTTGGCTAAAGGAAAGTATTTGGGAGCTAATGTCAGATATTCTGTTGAAGGTGTTCTGCAAGGAACCTATTTAGATGCAGCTTTTGTTGTTGATGGGCAACTTCATTCTGTGCCACAGTTTGCATTGCTGTTCTTCAATTTCACACGAGAAAGAGATCTTTCTTCTTTTAATTGGACTTGTTGTGACCAACACAGTGGAATAATTAGAAGAAGTGCATCGATGAATGAGGACTTTGTTGATTGTCAAGAACCCTGCATGGATTTTGTTCACGCCTTGGTGGTGATGTCCAGGTGTGCCAGAATTAATATCTGCCCTATGTTTAAGATCTTGTACAAAACAGATATTGAAAATGTGCATCAATTACTGGAAAGTCATGTTGTGATTGCCCTGCCAGTTGTTTCATAGTTCAGGCTACTGCTGTGAGTGGCCCTTCTGGAACAGTCAAGAGTTAGTTGTCCAATATGCTTTCTTGCTATTTGCATGTCTTTTCAAGCACCTTTGATGGTTTTGACTAACAAGTCATCAGGAAAGAAAGCAGAAATGAATCTGAGAGGCTATTTGATAGTGGTGTCATATTTCATTGTGTCTCTTGAAGCGACATTAAATATACAGACAATTTAGGGATGTACTAGGAACATCCAAATGAATGAAATCTTATTGAAAAATAGTGCAGATGGCTGCAGCAGCAGTTGTGACATCATCAGATGAAGTGAAGCATAAAGCAGAATGAGATTGGTGTTATCCTCAACATCTCATTAATAATTGCAGAACCGAATCCTGTGAACAATGCAATTGCTTTCAAGTCGCAACACCACTTCAGTTACTCTGAGTTGGGACAAACCGCTTGACTCCAAGCCTGAGTATACCTATAAGGTGACACTGAGTGGACATCTCCCAATTATGATAACTGGTAATGAATTTGTTACTGTGGCACAACTAAATCCTGGAACTGGATACACATTCAGTGTGTTCACACTGGCAGCAGATAATACATCAGCAGATCCAGTCTATGTCTCCTCTACTACAGGTAAGGATACCAATTGTTTTATTAGGAGCTTCTCTCTGACCAAGGTAGACTGCTTAATCTGCAGCAAATCATACAATCATGTCTTCATATAGTAGAAGACAAATTAGCTAGTTGTGGATCTGCAGTCTGGAACCAATTACACAATTTCTGTGACCACTGTTGTTCAAGGTGGAGTGAAGAGTGAAGCTGTGGTTCTAAATCAGTTTACAAGTAAGTGTGAAGCAATTTTCCTTGTGTGCAAAGGTGCAGAACACCGTCCAGAAGCAAGAAGGAAAGAATCTCGTTCCAGCTACAGATCATTGGATTTGGGATAATATTTGGGAGATAGAGTTTGTTTTGATTGTGATCTGCAGAAGGAGTAATTAGTAGTAGTTTTGTTATTAATGGAGAGCTTATTTCTTTGTCATGGAATTGTAATTATTATTAGGTGTTTCCATTATTTTAACTGATCTTGTTCTGACTATCACATTTGCGCTGAAAAATTGAACATTGTATGAATATAAATGGTACAATGAATGTTTGGCTTTGTCATTTTTTGATTTTGTGAAGTGGTTGATCATTACTCTGTGTGATGGAAACAATTATTGGCATCTATCAAAGCTTGACAACCAGACCTGAGTGCAATCAGTGACATTTCCCTCGAGCATGAAGGAGAGTTCCAGCAACCTCATAGGACCTCCTAAGACCACGTGTTGACCATGCTGCGAGTTTGAAGGTCAAAGACACTTCTTCTAAACTGGCAGATTAGGTCACCCAAGTGGTACAGCCCCCTTTACTGTATCTACTTTATGAGATGAAAAGACAAATAGGTGTCATAAATAGATATTTCTCCAATGGCTTGTTCACATTGGAGTGAAGTGTGAAACTGATGATCTGAATCAGATTTCAAGTATGTGGGATGCAATTTGTATTGTGGACTTGGTTGAGCCCATATGTGATAATCAAGCTAGAGAGGACTATGGTCCCATTTGTGAGGGCATTTGAAAACTATTTGCTGGTTACTGTTTCAGATATTTGGGTGCAGGTTTCTGCAGAGTTGGGGGTAACTGCAACTTTTGTTTCCTTTGTTAGGATTGTTGCTCTTTGAAAGACACTTTTCATTTTGTCAATTTGTTTTGTCATGACCAATACACTGGTAAACCTGTCAGGGGCCATATCCTTGCTCTATCATTGAGCCTAGATGGAATAGAACCCAGCAGCATACTATATGTCAAGGTTAATCATTATTTTGTAATTATGACATTTTTAAGCATTGCTGTGGATGAGGTGGATTTGTTTATTGGCATTTCATCAGCACTTGCAAGTCAGCACTATGTGGCTTCAGTGAGGTTTGTGTCTTGTAAGACCGTGTCATTAAATCTTGCCTTGAGTAGACTTTCCGATCACAAGCCTGAAAGAAGTTGTAGCGGCAAGATGAGCAATAATCCATCTATAAATCAAAAGATTTCACATGACAGTGGTTGACAGAGGTTTCAACCCTGATATTCAAAAGTAACTTCATCTTTAAATATGTACCTTCTCCTGATGGAATGAAAGGAAGGACCGTCACTGCATTAATTTCACTAGCAGAGCACTAGTTGATTCCAACAACAGATATTTCATACAAATATGCAATTCTTATCAATTTAGGTTTGATGAAGATTTTGTACGGCTTTGGTAGATGAGTAATATTGTGCAAAATCTTTATTTCATCCTTTCTACAGGATGAGTTGATTGTTGGCTGGGGGAATAATTTATTAGCTATATCAAAGGATTGAAACTTGCATCTATGGTTGCAACTTTCTGCAAAATCGCTGCCATGCCATAAGGCTATAGGAAATTAAGAGGTGGACTAATAAGTTATAATTCAAATAAATAATAATATGACAGAATCCAGAATTGCATTTGTAGTGAGCTAATTGCTTTACCATTACCATATTTACCATACTATTGCAATTACACCTCTTTGCATTTGAAATTTTAATGGGTTATTTCACAGTGAGATGCCTGATATGAATATTTATCTGTAAACAAAGAATCGTCATAAAATTCAACAAACTTCAATGATGTGGTGGCAATTTCCTGTCTATCTCTGTCCGTGAACCATTGCTATTTTATTCATTGCCAAAAATGGAATCATTGGATTTGCATTCAATTGTCCATTTCCTTTAAAGAAGACCCGGGTCTTTTTGGAAATGCCGTGTGCGCTATCTGGCAGTGTAAAATTGCAATGACTTGGTTGTAAGAGACAGTTCATCTTTTTTATACTTTCTCAAATCAATTGGCAAGTTTGCCAATGAACTATCCTGCTCCCCCCTGCTTCCTCCTTACTCTTCCCTTTCACTTTTAATCAATAGTTCTTCTAATAAAACTTACAATTCAATACATTTAATTTGACCCTTGTGTTCTTATGTGATTGAATGTAAGGTTCACCCATTCTTTTAATACAAATCCTTTCCTCTTTGTTCAGTGTTCATCTTTCACTGACAAAATGTTTTGTGTCCTTTCCTAATAGAGCCTAATGAAGTGCAGAATGTGACTGTGGTGACTGTCACCACCAACTTCATAATCCTGCAATGGGTGAAGCCAGTGGATCATAAAGAAGGATATCGGTACATGATACTGACCGAGGGAAACCCACCCCCGATCGATAATTATGGCAATATTACTGTAGAATTTGAGAATGCTACCATAAAAAATCTGACATCTGGAACCAAATACAGTTTTTCCATTACGACATTTGTCGCAGATGGAACTCGAGCAAATCCAGTAAAAGCCTTGAGCTACACAAGTAAGTCTTGCTCTTATACAGTAGCAAAAATACTTTAAAAAACAATTTTTGCTGTTTATTGCTATGCTCTGCATGAGAACATTATTGTCTAAGTTTAATATCACAATAGAGCTTTCCACATTTTGATTTGATGAGAGAGATTATATTGAAATTAAATATATAATTTTTCCTGTACTTTTTTTATAAAGTGCAATGTGATCAATTTTGTCAATAGAGACAAATGGAGACAGGGAGAGAGGGAGGGAAGGAGATAGGGAGGGAAAGGGGGGCAGGAAAAGAGGGAGGGAGAGGGGGCAGGTTGACAGTCGTTAGCGTCTCAATCCCAGATTCACCTCCTCAGCTGAGCTCCGAGCTCCTCACCAGGAATCTTGCATCTTGTTAATCTCTACATTTCTTTTCTGTCTGATGAGGGAATGGGAATGTATTTTCTTCTGAGAGGACTCCTCGTCTGGACAAGCCAGAACTGAGCCTTGGGCAGCTTCCCAGAGGAGTAGAAATTGCAATTTGTATTCTTCTCAGCAGGCACAAATTTAATCTTCTTATTTTCAGAACCTGTACAGATACCAGAAGCTGAGATCTTTCTGTGTTTTAATTCTGTAAATAACATTACTCACCATGCTTCGACAGTACCTACCTGCAAAATAAGTGTTGAGTCTCAATCCTCCTGGAAGACTTAAAACGTTTTTAATTCCACAGAACCTGTACAGATACCAGAAGCGCACATCAACGTGAGTAGCAATGGGACAGTGGACACATTGTTAGTCTCCTGGATTAAACCTTCTGGCAACGTGGAGATGTATTTCATCGTTGTTGAAGACGTGAAAATGTCATCAAAGAAAATCGAGAGTACCAATATCACGTCTACAGTAAAATTCCCTGGTCTTCGACCTGGCCGGGTGTACAAAGTGTCGGTGATTACAAACAGCGGTCCTTTCAATGTAACCTCTGAAAACGTGCAGGGTATAACAGGTATGTGAAATGTGCGAAGAATAATTTTGATTGAATTTGTGTTACTTCTCAGAAATGCCAAATGTTGCCAAGTTTCTGAACTACCACTTAAATTTAGAAGTTAAATCACTTCATTTGAGAAATTTGACGTATTTCGCTGGTTGACTACGATCCAATATTATTGGAGGGGAGGGTGGTCGCCTAAATGGAAGGAATAGAATATGAATAAATTTATGAACAATTAAATATAACTTAAAATTTGTGAAACGTACGTGAGAGTCAACTTGTACGGATTCTTCGTCTCAAGTATGTTGTGTTTATTGTTGTTTGCACAAGAACATTGAGGTACAGCATCTGCTTAATACATCTCGTACCGGCCTTTGAACAATAACCTTGGTCATTGCATTGAAATGACCAATGGGATCTGTGATCCATTGAAATGCTGTAATAGTTAGAAAAACAATTACAAATCTGTTCCATAAGTACTTTGTTTTACATAAATTTCTTTAGAATCATAAAACTACAAAATTACACAGCTTGAGTATCTAAACAGTATGAAATCCATTGATATATTATTTGATATTGCTATTTTTCGATTATAAATCATTATGCCAACTGTTTACTTGTGAGCATTAACATTTCAAGGTGATAGACAGGTGACGTTTCAGGCAGAGACCCTTCACTTCTTGATAATTTTGAAGGTACTTATGGTTTACTCTATGAAGGAAATAAGGTTAAATGCTGAAAATATTCGACAGGTTGGACAGTATCTGTGGAGTGATAGTTTATCAAAACTAGGAAAGCAATAAGATAAAATTTAGAAGAAGGATTTCCTTATGTCGGGAAGTGTGGTGAAATGGGAGCCAATCAACTCTGGCCTGATGGGGTGATCGATGGGAACCTTTGTGAAATCACTTTTTTATTCAAACCAAATAGCCAGAAAGCATGGCAGGTCAAAAATGATGGGAAAAGCCAAACCCAAGAGTGATGTGCATTTCCAGTATTGCCTGTAAACTTCTCCTTTTCATAGCAAGAGGATTTGAGTACAGGAGCATGGAGGTCCTCCTGTAGTTGTGCAGGGCCCTGGTGAGACCACACCCCGAGTATTGTGTGCAGTTTTGGTCTCCTAATTTGAGGTAGGACATTCTTGCTGTTGAGGGAGTGCAGCGTAGGTTCACCAGGTTAATTCCCGGGATGGCCGAACTGACATATGATGAAAGAATGGGCTTTATATTCACTGGAATTTAGGATGATAGGGGATCTTATAGAAACAGATAAAATTCTTAAGGAATTGGACAGGCTAGATGCAGGAAAAATTTTCCCAAAGTTGGTGGAGTCCAGAACCAGGCGTCCCAGTTTAAGAATAAGGGGTAGGCCATTTAGGACTGAGATGAGGAAAAACATTTCCGCCCAGAGTGTTGTGAATCTGTGAAATTCCCTGCTACAGAAGGCAGTGGTGGCCAATTGACTGGATGTTTTATAGAGAGAGTTAGATATAGCTCTTTGGGCTAATGGAATCAAGGGATATGGGGGAAAGCAGGAACGGGGTACTGATTTTGGATGATCAACCATGATCATATTGAATGGTGGTGCTGGCTCGAAGGGCCGAATGGCATACTCCTGCATCTATTTTCTATGTTTTTACTATTTTCCAAGATAAAAACAATCCATATTCAAAAAGCTCTTTTAACATCAATATTAATTCTAAGGCATAACTGATGTGGACAATGGCATGTCAGAACTAACATGGACAATAGCATGTTGTAACTAATATGGACAATAGCATGTCATAACTAGTATAGAAAATAGCATGTCATAACTAATATGGACAAACACAATTTGGGAATTAGCTCTGGTATAGGAGGGACTAATTTTCTGGAAATTTTATGCCACTCAGATCCCAAGCCTCCAGGAACGATCAAAGTGACCAATGTCAGCAACAATTTCATCTCGCTGATGTGGGATGCACCTTCGGATATGGATGACGGAAGTTATACCTTCAAAATAACTTACAAAAATGGTTCTGCTGAAATGTTTATGACAGTAAATTCCAGCTCAGCAATAATTCCAAACCTTGTTTCTGGAACCAACTATACCATTTGTGTGGCCACTATTGGACCGGGGGAATTGCTGAGTGAAAGTGTATCGACATTTCAATTCACCAGTAAGTAAAATCTCTATTCTCAATTCCAGTGTGTAGTTTATAAACAAATACCTTACTTTTATTCTTGTCCTTTTGTATATCTGCCGCACCTGTTCGTCTTCTAATATTGCAGGAAAAATCCATGTGGAGTGCCTTGACCAATATATTTTGACTACTTTATGTGAAATATTCAAACCTCACTATTTTTATACATGAATGAAATTGTTAATGTTTATTAGCAATATATCTATCTGTACGTAACTAAAACTGATCTTGTTATCTTCCGTTTTTTCTATTTGCACAAAATCGGTACGCGATAGTGCTGCAATTTTTAGCCAGCTCACTCACCGCTCTCCTGTGCTGCGAGTGCACCAAGTTTTGTTCCGATCGTTGATATAATGTAAAAGTTAGTGAGGTTTGAAAATCTTATAAACCATGGGTGCGCAGATCGATCTCCTCTACTGCCAGTCAGCGCCGCGCGGATTAGTCTCTTCTCCTGTCACTCCCTGGGACGGTTCGCCCCTTCCTGTGATAATTGCTCGTTTCTAAGCTTCCCCCCAGTCTAGTTTCAGTAAAAACACTGAATCAAGCACTTGAAACAATCACATATTATTTAACCAAAAACGCGTCACAGATCACACACTGTACCTCTCCCACCGCGTGTTCGATCCTCGTGTCTGCCCGTTCAAGCCCTCTAGGCCTCGCTCAGACAGAGGCACTCCAGAAGTTGACGCAGTACCAAGTGCTCTTCCAGAAGATCGACGCTGAGCCTCGTGATCGCGGACTTTTATATGTCCCGGGACCTCGAGGGGCCGAACCACATGGGGGTGGTCTCTCAATAATCCAATTACAGATATCGATTAACCCCATACATAACAGGCATTTCCCTAACCCAATGATACAACAGTTCATACAATGTATAAGAAAGAAACCTCTCGAAGGAAACTAACAAGAACAAACATTGAAACATGTGCCCTGGAAATCAAACAACTTCTCCAAGGCTCAACAGTTCGGCCAATCATCAATTAACAGGATGACCGTCTTGCAACATTATGTATGTTTTACAATGCTTTTGCAGTGGCACAATAGAAATGATGCATTTAAGGTCAGTTTGCAAAATCACTATATATGTTATCAATTTAAGAGAAACCTGGAGAACACCTGGATCCATTACCATCCTGCATATCAGTCTGAGTCTAGACAAGCTGGCGCCAATCAAAGCCTGTAATGTTCAGCTGACAAAGCTTTAGCAATTCTGACAAGTGCATGGGATCCTCCATTTTATGGTGTCTTTAATTTAGCCAATATTAACATTTGCGCCATCGCAAATTGAAGCTGAGGGACGCTGTGGATGGCCTGCGGAGGTCTCAAATCTACAAAATTTTCGGGGGGACCGGAAACGGCCCAGCCCAGTGCGGCGTGGAGTCGGAGATGTCGCCGATGTCGCCAAACGGAAAGGGGAGACTCTGATCCCAGTGGGGGAGAACAACCAGCAACCAGCGCCCGCTGTGAGTCCCCATCGCGCCGCCAGCTCCAGCCCCTTCGCCCTCCTGGTCCCCCTCGCTGGCTCCTGCCCCCTCTTCCCCGTGCTACCCCCTTCTCCTCCATGGCTCTTCCCCGTCTTTTCTAAGAGCTCTCTCCCCCCCCCCCCCCCAAACACCCCCCCCCCCCACGCAACCCCCCCCCCTGCCCCCCCTCCCACATCCCCCCTTCCCCTGCACCCCCCACACACACACACACACACACACACACACACACACACACACACACACACACACACACACACACACACACTATCGGAGCCGAACCTTTGCCTGGGATTGACTCTCCAACCTCGGCCTGCGGACTTTAACATCAAGGAGTTTGCAGTCTCTGGTAGAGACCGTTGATGTCGGGAGCTCCAACGACGCAGAAGATTCGACCAACCCCGACCCAGGGTCTGATCGCTCGGCACGGGGTAGCTGAGATCCCCCCCCTCCGATGCGGGAGCTTGATCGCCCCCACACGAGGACTGAAACGCCAAAGGCTGCGGGAGTCAAGATCATCCCGTCAATGGAAGGCTCGAGGCCCCTGACCGCAGGAGGCCAAAGAAGGAAAGAGATTTAACTTCTTTTCGCCTTCCAGCACAGTGAGGAATGTGGAGGAGTCATTGTGGTGGATGTTTATGTTAAAATGTATTGTGTGTTCCTTTGCTTTCTATTGGTATAACTGTATGGCAAATGAAGTTCCTCGTATGTTGCAAAACATGCTTGGCTAATAAATTATGATTATGATTATGATTATATTTATTATGATAAATCATGCAATCGATGAGATGGCACCAAAGAAACTTGTGAATTTGGATTTTCAGAAACCTTTCGATAAGGTTTCACATAGGATCTTGGTCACTCTGATTAGAGCACGTGGAATTGGTACACACACATGGTTCATGATCAAATATAATCAGAAAGAAAGGTTTTTCAGGTTGGCAGGCTGTTACTGGTAGTGTACTGCATGAATAAGTGTTTGGACCCATGGTTATTTACAAACTCTATCAACAATTTGACTGAGGGGACCAAATGTTGATTATTCTAAACTAGGTAAGTTTATGAGTAAGGGTGAGAGGTGAAGAGGCTTCAGGAGGTTATAGCGAGCCTGTTTGAGGACATGGTGGATGTACAGGTATTATAATGTGAGAAAAATATGAAGTGATTTACTGTGTTGCTCAAAAGGAAATGCAGGATTTTGTTTTAAATGATAAGAGATTGTTTAAATGATGAGATGTTAAGACTTAAGACTTTTGCCTTCCATCACAGTGAGGAGTATTCAACTCGCTGTGGTGGATGTTAATTTGTGTTTTTTGTGTGTTTTTGCCATTTTTTACTACAGGTGCACAACCTTTTATCCGAAGTTCCAAATAACGAAAAGCTCTGAATAGCGGACATTTTCTCGGTCCTTGAAAAAAGGTCCTTGAAGACGTTCACCGAGGGCGGCCCGCAGAGGTGACAGCGGAACCTCCGGTCGGTCCTCGAAGAAAGGGGAACTAAATCCCCATTCATAAAAGAGAAAGTGAGGGTATATTGCGCGGGAGGGTTAATAATTGACAATCTGCTGCTGCCTGCCCGCTGATTTAAAAAAGTTCCCACGGTAGACTCACGATACACAGTGTATCGTGAGTCTTGCGTGGGAACTTTTTAACTCAGCGGGCAGGTAGCAGCAGATTGTCGCTCCCTTCAGTTTCACCCCACCTACACCCCTCTGCTTCCCGGCCATGTGTGTGACCCCTTCCCTCCCCTCTCCAGCTCCCCGCCCATTGCACCGACGCGGGGGGTTTGCACTGTCTTCACGTCGGAGCCAGTGCCAGTCACCGGAGACGTCAGGACCAACGGGACACCGGCCCCCAGGCCCACTGCAAGCACGGAGGTCCCAGAGACCCACAGCCAGCAGCAGCCCAGCCCCGCTCCAACTCCAGAGGAACACGCTCCCCGTAGGGACAGAAGCTGATGGTGTGCAAAGTGCGTCTTGGTCTTGGGGTTGCGGATGAGGGGGCGCAGCTCGGGCTGTGACGTCTCCGGCCACCCCCCTGTACAGGAGCTGAGACTGGGAACTGTGGGGTTGTTTGCAGTTGCAGAGGGAGGGGGATAAGGGCGGTACAGTTCCCAGTCTCAGCTCCATTCCAGGGGGTGACCGGAGACGTCAGGACCAACGGGACACCGACTGCAAGCACGGAGATCCAAGAGACTCACAGCCAGCAGCAACTCTAGCCCAGCCCCGCTCCAACTCCAGAGGAACCCGGGTTGCGGATGAGGGGGCGCAGCTCGGGCTGTGGGCGAACTGCCACTTGTCGCCGTAGCGGCGCATCGGGGAGCGGATTCCTCTGGAGTTGGAGGGACAGGGAGACACAGCGGCTTTTGAGAATGGTGGGCAATCACTTCCAAAGTTCTGCCCACACAGTCAGTATACCTCTCCTACACTTGTCTCCCGCACTAAGATCATCTCGCAGAGAATGATCCCAGCCTAACCCTCCCTATTCTCTCCTATTCTGCAAGAAAAAACTACATTGAAGACTCAAACTCGCGATTGAGTAACTGCCGGGATCGAGGCGCAAACTCGCGACCTTGCGGATATGAGCCGAGCACTCTACCACTACGTTAAAAATCTTCCATTCCGAAAGCCGAAAAATTCTGAATTACGAAAAGTGTCTGGTCCCAAGGCTTTCGGATAAAAGGTTGTGCACCTGTATATGTAGGATTGCAAGGCAACGAAATTTCGTACAGACCGCAAGGTCTGAATGACAATAAAGGCTACTTTGACTTTGACTTTGATGGTCTTTGTATTCAAAATACAAAAAGCAACATGCAGATGCAGCAATCAATATGGAAAGGAAATGCAATGCTGGGCTTTATGTGAGGATTTATTCATTGTCATGCAGCACAGAAACAGGCCGTTTGCCCTATCTCGTCCGTGCCAACTAAGATGTGAGTCAGTGGCTCTACCAGTTGCGCTACTGTGCTAGGGCAGCACAGTTGCACGGCTGGTCAAGCTGCTTTCTCACAACAACAGAGATCCAGGTTTGATCCTAACCTTGAGACTGTCTGTGTGGACTTTGCACATTCTCCCTGCGACTGTGTGGGTTTCTTGCAGGTGCTCCCGTTTCCCTTCACATCCCAAAAATGTGCAGATTTGTAGATTGATTGACCTCTAAATTACCCCTGTTGTGTTGGAAGTAGATGAGAAATTGGGATAGTGTGATTGGGTGATCAACGATAGCAAGGATTCAGTGGGCTAAAGGACCTACTTCTATACTGTTTCTTAAACTAAAACCTGAGACTAAGCTCATCCAATTTGGCCCATATCCCACTAAAACTTCTTTCCATGTACCTGTCCAAGTGCCTTAAAATGCTGTAAGAGTACCTGCCTTAGTACCTCTTCTGGCAGCTCAGCCAATATACCCAATACCCTCTGAGTGGAAAAAGTAGCTACTCTGGTTTGAATTAAATCTCGTCTCTCTCACGTTAGAATTTCACCAATAAATTAGGACGATAGATGGCGCAATGGGCTAAGTGGCAACCTGAAGGTGACCGGTTCGACAGTGTGTACTGTCGTTGTGTCCTTGGGCAAGACACTTCACCTACCTTTGCCTGGGGCTAGAGACGGAAATTAGCTACTGATTGGCTACAATCTCGCATATTTACATGCAAATGTTAATTAATATGCACTGTCCTTATAAACAAAACATTATTATTATTATTAATTATACACATTTTGAAGAGCCTTTCAAAAAGCATTAGATGTTACAGAATAACATTTAAAACCTTGATCAATGGTGTAGACACATTTCCAGGCCTGCTTTTCTTAGCAAGGATTGATAACATGGATCCGTCAAGGAAATGTGCAGTCCCTTAAATTGTTCACACAGAACAAAGAGTACAAAAACGCCACAGAAGTTCTGCGGGGGAAATGCAAATGTAATGAACATTTGGCACCATCTGTTTTACATTAACCATAATATCTGAGCTATTGTAGGTTTCTAAAGTATATTTATCGTCAGTAATAGGTTTGCCTGGAGCATTTCATCAATAAAGTTGTTTTTCTTTATCCTCTACAGAACCAAATATGGTGAGCAACGTACAAATTGTTAAGGTTGACACCACCTCTGTAACTTTGAATTGGACACAGCCAATAGAATATAAAGATAACTATTCATATCTGGTATTGACGAAAGAAAGTTTGAAAACTGCCAACACTCAAAATGTAACTGTAAATATTGAAAATGCGACTCTGACAGACCTGACCCCTGGAATCAACTACACCTTCACAATTATAACACAGGTAGCCAACATCCAGGCGGATGGCGTAGAGATATCCAGCTACACGCGTAAGTTGTGCAGACTATGGCTTCTCTTTATAGTAAATTATAGGAAAAAATTAATTTACAGTGATGAAAACACCCACAAACTGGAAGCTGGTTTGCTGAACACCACCACTCTACGGAGAGTATCTGTCATTTTAATTTTCTGTGCTATTCCTGCTCTGCCTTTGGCTGCTTGCACTATTTCAGTGGTGAATGTAAGCTTGATGTATACCAGCTCATCTTTAAACTTGACTTGAAATGTTCTTTCCGCAGATACAGCTTAAACTGCTGATCCGCGATCCCGCCCCCCCCCCCACCCCCTTTTTTGTCTGAATGACAATAAAGGCTACTTTGACTTTGACTTTGATGGTCTTTGTATTCAAAATACAAAAAGCAACATGCAGATGCAGCAATCAATATGGAAAGGAAATGCAATGCTGGGCTTTATGAGAGGATTTATTCATTGTCATGCAGCACAGAAACAGGCCGTTTGCCCTATCTCGTCCGTGCCAACTAAGAAGTGAGTCAGTGGCTCTACCAGTTGCGCTACTGTGCCAGGGCAGCAAAGTTGCACGGCTGGTAAAGCTGCTTTCTCACAACAACAGAGATCCAGGTTTGATCCTAACCTTGAGACTGTCTGTGTGGACTTTGCACATTCTCCCTGCGACTGTGTGGGTTTCTTGCAGGTGCTCCCGTCTCCTTTCACATCCCAAAAATGTGCAAGCTTGTAGATTAATTGACCTCTAAATTACCTCTGTTGTGTTGTGCCTTTAAGTGCTGTAAGAGTACCTGACTTAATACCTCCTCTGGCAGCTCAGCCAATATACCCAATACCCTCTGAGTGGAAAAAGTAGCTACTTTGGTTTGAATTAAATCTCGTCTCTCTCACCTTAGAATTTCACCAATAAATTAGGACAACAGATGGCGCAATGGGCTAAGTGTTCGGCTGGCAACCTGAAGGTGACCGGTTCGACAGTGTGTATTGTCATTGTGTCCTTGGGCAAGACACTTCACCTACCTTTGCCTGGGGCTAGAGACGGAAATTAGCTACTGATTGGCTACAATCTCGCATATTTACATGCAAATGTTAATTAATATGCACTGTCCCTATAAACAAAAACATTATTATTACTATTAATTAATTAATTACTATTAATACATTTTGAAGAGCCTTTCAAAAAGCATTAGATGTTACAGAATAACATATGAAACTTTGATCAATAGTGTAGACACATTTCCAGGCCTGCTTTTCTTAGCAAGGATTGATGACATGGATCCGTCAAGGAAATGTGCAGTCCCTTAAATTGTTCACACAGAACAAAGAGTACAAAAACGCCACAGAAGTTCTGCGGGGGAACTGCAAATGTAATGAACATTTGGCACCATCTGTTTTACATTAACCGTAATATCTGAGCCATTGTAGGTTTCTAAAGTATATTTATCGTCAGTAATAGGTTTGCCTGGAGCATTTCATCAATAAAGTTGTTTTTCTTTATCCTCTACAGAACCAAATATGGTGAGCAACGTACAAATTGTTAAGGTTGATACCACCTCTGTAACTTTGAATTGGACACAACCAATAGAATATGAAGATAACTATTCATATCTGGTATTGACGAAAGAAAGTTTGAAACCTGCCAACACTCAAAATGTAACTGTAAATATTGAAAATGCGACTCTGACAGACCTGACCCCTGGAATCAACTACACCTTCACAATTATAACACAGGTAGCCAACATCCAGGCGGATGGCGTAGAGATATCCAGCTACACGCGTAAGTTGTGCAGACTATGGCTTTTTATACTAAATTATAGGAAAAAATTAATTTACAGTGATGAAAACACCCACAAACTGGAAGCTGGTTTGCTGAACACCACCACTCTACGGAGAGTATCTGTCATTTTAATTTTCTGTGCTATTCCTGCTCTGCCTTTGGCTGCTTGCACTATTTCAGTGGTGAATGTAAGCTTGATGTATACCAGCTCATCTTTAAACTTGACTTGAAATGTTCTTTCCTCAGATACAGCTTAAACTGCTGATCCGCGATCCCGCACCCCCCACCCTTTTTTTTATTTTTAACTTAACATTTGAGTATGTGCAGAATTTAGTTTAGTAGTCTTTCTAATACATTCTTATCAGTTGCAACCCCATTCAAGATTTACTCCTCTGCTGAGATGTTTCTGTGTTTTTATTTGGTGAATAATATTACTTGCCTCACGTGGAACCGTACGTTCCTGCCAAATAAGTGTTGAGTCTCAATCCTCCTGGAAGACCTAAAAACTTTTTTAATTCCTCAGAACCTGAACAGATACCAGAAGCAAACATCACCGTGAGTAACAATGGAACGGTGGACACGTTGTTAGTCTCCTGGAATGAACCACCTGGCAACGTAGAGATGTACTTCGTTGTTGTTGAAAACGTGATAAATTTGGAAAAGAAAATCGAGAGTACCAAAGTCACGTCTACGGTAGAATTCCCTGGTCTTCGACCTGGCCGGGTGTACAATGTCTCAGTGATTACAAACAGCGGACCGTTTAATGTAACCTCTGGGTATGTGCAGGGCATAACAGGTATGTGGAATATGGGAAGAATAATTTCAATTGAATTTGTGTTACACATCAGAAATTGCATATGTTGAACACTTTCTTAAGCATCCTTTGCCTGGTTTAGGAAGTTAAATCACTGTGAATGACAAATTTAATCTGTTACATTTCACTAGCACTGATTATTTGATCCAGATTTTGTTTTGTGGGTTGGTGGGGAAGAGTTTTGCCCAAGGAGAAAGAGTAGAAAATTATAATTTTTTTACATACTACTTTAGGTTGTCCCAAAGCAGTTGATAATCAACATAGAAATGTAATTTACTGAAAACTCAAAGTATCAATTATGAACACTGTCCCATTCTCACTAAGTGCTGATTATTAATGAGGTTTCTCACTTATGTGTCGACACATCCTTGTGATTGGATGCGCGTTGATTCATTTGATTGTAATTGATCACAATGCTAAGCATGCACTGTGGGTTGCCTTGAAATTTGGTTTGATGCTACTGAACCTTGTTTTATTTCAGTCTAAACAAATAAAACAAATGCAGATAAAGAATGCGATTTAAACCTGTGCATTTAAAATGAGACCATTCACTGCAATTCATCTTTCCATCACATCCACCCTCATAAAAGATGGCACTGATAGAGTTGCTGCCTTACAGTTGCTCAAAAGGAAATGCAGGATTTGGTTTTAAATGATGAGAGATTGTTTTAAATGATGAGATGTTAAGACTTAAGACTTTTGCCTTCCATCACAGTGAGGAGTATTCAACTCACTGTGGCGTATGTTTTTGTGTTTTTTGTGTGTTTTTGCCATTTTTTACTATATGTAGGACTGCAAGGCAACGAAATTTCGTTCAGACCACTAGGTCTGAATGACAATAAAGGCTACTTTGGCTTTGACTTTGATGGTCTTTGTATTCAAAATACAAAAAGCAACATGCAGATGCAGCAATCAATATGGAAAGGAAATGCAATGCTGGGCTTTATGAGAGGATTTATTCATTGTCATGCAGCACAGAAACAGGCCGTTTGCCCTATCTCGTCCGTGCCAACTAAGATGTGAGTCAGTGGCTCTACCAGTTGCGCTACTGTGCCAGGGCAGCACAGTTGCACGGCTGGTCAAGCTGCTTTCTCACAACATCAGAGATCCGGGTTTGACCCTGACCTTGAGATTGTCTGTGTGGACTTTGCACATTCTCCCTGCGACTGTGTGGGTTTCTTGCAGGTGCTCCCGTTTCCTTTCACATCCCAAAAATGTGCAGACTTGTAGATTAATTGACCTCTAAATTACCCCTGTTGTGTTGGAAGTAGATGAGAAATTGGGATAGTGTGAATGGGTGATCAACGATAGCAAGGATTCAGTGGGCTAAAGGACCTACTTCTATACTGTTTCTTAAACTAAAACCTGAGACTAAGCTCATCCAATTTGGCCCATATCCCACTAAAACTTCTTTCCATGTACCTGTCCAAGTGCCTTAAAATGCTGTAAGAGTACCTGCCTTAATACCTCCTCTGGCAGCTCAGCCAATATACCCAATACCCTCTGAGTGGAAAAAGAAGCTACTCTGGTTTGAATTAAATCTCGTCTCTCTCACGTTAGAAATTCACCAATAAATTAGGACGACAGATGGCGCAATGGGCTAAGTGTTTGGCTGGCAACCTGAAGGTGACCGGTTCGACAGTGTGTACTGTCGTTGTGTCCTTGGGCAAGACACTTCACCTACCTTTGCCTGGGACTAGAGACGGAAATAAGCTACTGATTGGCTACAATCTCGCATATTTACATTCAAATGTTAATTAATATGCACTGTCCCTATAAACAAAACATTATTATTACTATTAATTAATTAATTACTATTAATACATTTTGAAGAGCCTTTCAAAAAGCATTAGATGTTACAGAATAACATATGAAACTTTGATCAATAGTGTAGACACATTTCCAGGCCTGCTTTTCTTAGCAAGGATTGATAACATGGAACCGTCAAGGAAATGTGCAGTCCCTTAAATTGTTCACACAGAACAAAGAGTACAAAAACGCCACAGAAGTTCTGCGGGGGAAATGCAAATGTAATGAACATTTGGCACCATCTGTTTTACATTAACCATAATATCTGAGCCATTGTAGGTTACTAAAGTATATTTATCGTCAGTAATAGGTTTGCCTGGAGCATTTCATCAATAAAGTTGTTTTTCTTTATCCTCTACAGAACCAAATATGGTGAGCAACGTACAAATTGTTAAGGTTGATACCACCTCTGTAACTTTGAATTGGACACAACCAATAGAATATGAAGATAACTATTCATATCTGGTATTGACGAAAGAAAGTTTGAAACCTGCCAACACTCAAAATGTAACTGTAAATATTGAAAATGCGACTCTGACAGACCTGACCCCTGGAATCAACTACACCTTCACAATTATAACACAGGTAGCCAACATCCAGGCGGATGGCGTAGAGATATCCAGCTACACGCGTAAGTTGTGCAGACTATGGCTTCTCTTTATAGTAAATTATAGGAAAAAATTAATTTACAGTGATGAAAACACCCACAAACTGGAAGCTGGTTTGCTGAACACCACCACTCTACGGAGAGTATCTGTCATTTTAATTTTCTGTGCTATTCCTGCTCTGCCTTTGGCTGCTTGCACTATTTCAGTGGTGAATGTAAGCTTGATGTATACCAGCTCATCTTTAAACTTGACTTGAAATGTTCTTTCCTCAGATACAGCTTAAACTGCTGATCCGTGATCCCGCCCCCCCCCCCACCATTTTTTTTATTTTTAGCTTAACATTTGAGTATGTGCAGAATTTAGTTTAGTAGTCTTTCTAATACATTCTTATCAGTTGCAACCCCATTCAAGATTTACTACTCTGCTGAGATGTTTCTGTGTTTTTATTTGGTGAACAATATTACTTGCCTCACATGGAACCGTACGTTCCTGCCAAATAAGTGTTGAGTCTCAATCCTCCTGGAAGACTTAAAAACTTTTTTATTTCCTCAGAACCTGAACAGATACCAGAAGCAAACATCACCGTGAGTAACAATGGAACGGTGGACACGTTGTTAGTCTCCTGGAATGAACCACCTGGCAACGTAGAGATGTATTTCGTTGTTGTTGAAAACGTGATAAATTTGAAAAAGAAAATCGAGAGTACCAAAGTCACGTCTACGGTAGAATTCCCTGGTCTTCGACCTGGCCGGGTGTACAATGTCTCAGTGATTACAAACAGCGGACCGTTTAATGTAACCTCTGGGAAAGTGCAGGGCATAACAGGTATGTGGAATATGGGAAGAATAATTTCAATTGAATTTGTGTTACACATCAGAAATTGCATATGTTGAACACTTTCTTAAGCATCCTTTGCAAGGTTTAGGAAGTTAAATCACTGTGAATGACTAATTTAATCTGTTGCATTTCTCTAGCACTGATTATTTGATCCAGATTTTGTTTTGTGGGTTGGTGGGGAAGAGTTTTGCCCAAGAAGAAAGAGTAGAAGATTATAATTTTTTGACATACTACTTTAGGTTGTCCCAAAGCAGTTGATAATCAACAAAGAAATGTAGTTTACTGAATAATCAAAGTATCAATTATGAACACTGTCCCATTCTCACTAAGTGCTGATTATTAATGAGGTTTCTCATGTGTCAACACATCCTTGTGATTGGATGCACGTTGATTCATTTGATTGTAATTGATCACAATGCTAAGCATGCACTGCAGGTTTCCTTGAAATTTGGTTTGATGCTACTGAACCTTGTTTTATTTCAGTCTAAACAAATAAAACAAATGCAGATAAAGAACACGATTTCAACCTGTGCATTTAAAATGAGACCAATCACTGCAATTCATCTTTCCATCACATCCACCCTCGTTGAATTGGAAAGATAGAGTTGCTGCCTTACAGTTGCTCAAAAGGAAATGCAGGATTTGGTTTTAAATGATGAGAGATTGATTTAAATGATGAGATGTTAAACATAGAAACATAAAAATTAGGTGCAGGAGTAGGCCATTCGGCCCTTCGAGCCTGCACCGCCATTCAATATGATCATGGCTGATCATCCAACTCAGTATCCCGTACCTGCCTTCTCTCCATACCCTCTGATCCCCTTAGCCACAAGGGCCACATCTAACTCCCTCTTAAATATAGCCAATGAACTGGCCTCAACTACCCTCTGCGGCAGAGAGTTCTAGAGATTCACCACTCTCTGTGTGAAAAAAGTTCTTCTCATCTCAGTTTTAAAGGATTTCCCCTTTATCCTTAAGCTGTGACCCCTTGTCCTGGACTTCCCCAACATCGGGAGTAATCTTCCTGCATCTAGCCTGTCCAACCCCTTAAGAATTTTGTAAGTTTCTATAAGATCCCCTCTCGATCTCCTAAATTCTAGAGAGTATAAACCAAGTCCATCCAGTCTTTCTTCATAAGACAGTCCTGCCATCCCAAGAATCAGTCTGGTGAACCTCCTCTGCACTCCCTCTATGGCAATAATGTCCTTCCTCAGATTTGGAGACCAAAACTGTACGCAATACTCCAGGTGTGGTCTCACCAAGACCCTGTACAACTGCAGTAGAACCTCCCTGCTCCTATACTCAAACCCTTTTGCTATGAAAGCTAACATACCATTCGCTTTCTTCACTGCCTGCTGCACCTGCATGCCTACTTTCAATTACTGGTGTACCATGACACCCAGGTCTCGCTGCATCTCCCCTTTTCCTAGTCGGCCACCATTTAGATAATAGTCTGCTTTCCTGTTTTTGCCACCAAAATGGATAACCTCACATTTATCCACATTATACTGCATCTGCCAAACATTTGCCCACTCACCCAGCCTATCCAAGTCACCTTGCAGTCTGCTTGCATCCTCCTCACAGCTAACACTGCCCCCCAGCTTTGTGTCATCCGCAAACTTGGAGATATTGCCTTAAATTCCCTCATCCAGATCATTAATATATATTGTAAATAGCTGGGGTCCCAGCACTGAGCCTTGCAGCACCCCACTAGTCACTGCCTGCCATTGTGAAAAGGACCCGTTTACTCCTACTCTTTGCTTCCTGTTTGCCAGCCAGTTCTCTATCCACATCAATACTGAACTCCCAATGCCATGTGCTTTAAGTTGGTATACTAATCTCTTATGTGGGACCTTGTCGAAAGCCTTCTGGAAGTCCAGATACACCACATCCACTGGTTCTCCCCTATCCACGCTACTAGTTACATCCTCGAAAAATTCTATAAGATTTGTCAGACATGATTTACCTTTCGTAAATCCATGCTGACTTTGTCCAATGATTTCACCACTTTCCAAATGTGCTGCTATCCCATCTTTAATAACTGACTCTAGCAGTTTCCCCACTACCGATGTTAGACTAACTGGTCTGTAATTCCCCGTTTTCTCTCTCCCTCCCTTCTTAAAAAGTGGGGTTACGTTTGCTACCCGCCAATCCTCAGGAACTACTCCAGAATCTAAAGAGTTTTGAAAGATTATTACTAATGCATCCACTATTTCTGGAGCTACTTCCTTAAGTACTCTGGGATGTAGCCTATCTGGCCTTGGGGATTTATCGGCCTTTAATCCATTCAATTTACACAACACCACTTCCCGGCTAACCTGGATTTCACTCAATTCCTCCAACTCCTTTGACCCGCGGTCCCCTGCTATTTCCGGCAAATTATTTATGTCTTCCTTAGTGAAGACGGAACCAAAGTAGTTATTCAATTGGTCCGCCATATCCTTGTTCCCCATGATCAACTCGCCTGTTTCTGACTGCAAGGGACCTACATTTGTTTTAACTAATCTCTTTCTTTTCACGTATCTATAAAAACTTTTGCAGTCAGTTTTTATGTTCCCTGCCAGTTTTCTTTCATAATCTATTTTTCCTTTCCTAATTAAGCCCTTTGTCCTCCTCTGCTGGTCTCTGAATTTCTCCCAGTCGTCCGGTTTTTTTCTGGCTAGTTTGTACGCATCATCCTTCGCTTTGATACTATCCCTGATTTCCCTTGTTATCCATGGATGTACTACCTTCCCTGATTTATTCTTTTGCCAAACTGGGATGAACAATTTTTGTAGTTCATCCATGCAGCCTTTAAATGTCTTCCATTGCATATCCACCGTCAACCCTTTTAGAATTAATTGCCAGTCAATCTTGGCCAATTCACGTCTCATACCCTCAAAGTTACCTTTCTTTAAGTTCAGAACCATTGTTTCTGAATTAACAATGTCACTCTCCATCCTAATGAAGAACTCAACCATATTATGGTCACTCTTGCCCAAGGGGGCACGTACAACAAGATTGCTAACTAACCCTTCCTCATTACTCAATACCCAGTCTAAAATAGCCTGCTCTCTCGTTGGTTCCTCTACATGTTGATTTAGATAACTATCCCGCATACATTCCAAGAAATCCTCTTCCTCAGCACCCCTGCCAATTTGATTTACCTAATCTATATGTAGATTGAAGTCACCCATTATAACTGTTTTGCCTTTGTCGCACGCATTTCTAATTTCCTGTTTGATACCATCTCCAACTTCACTACTACTGTTAGGTGGCCTGTACACAACACCCACCAGCGTTTTCTGCCCCTTAGTGTTTCGCAGCACTATCCATACCGATTCAACATCCTCCAAACTAATGTCCTTCCTTTCCATTGCATTAATCTCCTCTCTAATCAGTAACGCTACCCCACCTCCTTTTCCTTTCTCTCTATCCCTCCTGAATATTGAATATCCCTGGATGTTCAGCTCCCAGCCCTGGTCACCCTGGAGCCATGTCTCCGTGATCCCAACTATATCATAGTCATTAATAGCTATCTGCACATTCAACTCATCCACCTTATTACGAATGCTCCTTGCATTGAGACACAAAGCCTTCAGGCTTGTTTTTACAACACTCTTACCCCTTATACAATTATGTTGAAAAGTGGCCCTTTTTGATTTTTGCCCGGGTTTTGTCTGCCTGCCACTTTTACTTTTCACCTTGCTACCTATTGCTTCTACCCTCATTTTACACCCCTCTGTCTTTAAGATCACACATTTAAGAAACCCTTTCCCTTTAACTTCATCCTCCACTATACCATTCGAAACCCCACCCACCTTATTCAGTTTAAAGCCACCCGTGTAGCAGTGGCAAACCTGCCTGCCAGAATGCTGGTCCCACACCTGTTAAGATGCAATCCGTCCCTTTTGTACAGTTCCCCCTTACCCCAAAATCACAGTGATCTAAGAATCTAAATCCCTGCCCCGTGCACCAGTTCCTCAGCCACACATTCAGGTCCTGTATCTCCCTGTTCCTGCTCTCGCCAGCACGGGGAACTGGAAGCAAACCGGAGATAACAACCCTGGAGGTCCTGCTTTTCAACATTTTTCCGAGCTCTCTAAAGCCATGCTGAAGAATATTCATCCCCTTCTTTCCGACATCGTTTGTGCCGACATGCACTACCACTTCCGGATGTTCACCTTCGCCCTTGAGGATTTTCTGCACTCTGTCCGTGACATCCTGGATCCTGGCACCGGGAAGGCAGCACACCATCCTCGCATCCTGTCTGTTGCCGCAGAAACCCCTCTCCGTACCTCTCACAATGGAGTCTCCCACTAAAATGGCCTTGCCTGCCTTAGGCCTTTTTGGTTTTGACTCAACAGCCCTATTCGCATCGCAAGCCAGTCCGCCGCTCACGTCTTCTGTCCCAACAGCTTCTAAGCGGATGAATCTGTTTTCAAGAGGTACACCACCCGGGGACGTTGGCATTCCATGCTTCCCTCCCTTTCTCACTGCCTCCCACCTTCTCTCTTCCAGTACCTTAGGTGTAACAATCGTACTGTAGGACTTGTCGAGGAACGACTCCGTTAAGACTTAAGACTTTTGCCTTCCATCACAGTGAGGAGTATTAAACTCACTGTGCTGGATGTTAATTTGTGTTTTTTGCGTGTTTTTGCCATTTTTTACTATATGTAGCACTGCAAGGCAACGAAATTTCGTTCAGACCATAAGGTCTGAATGACAATAAAGGCTACTTTGATTTTGACTTTGATGGTCTTTGTATTCAAAATAGAAAAAGCAACATGCAGATGCAGCAATCAATATGGAAAGGAAATGCAATGCTGGGCTTTATGAGAGGATTTATTCATTGTCATGCAGCACAGAAACAGGCCGTTTGCCCTATCTCGTCCGTGCCAACTATGATGTGAGGCAGTGGCTCTACCAGTTGCGCTACTGTGCCAGGGCAGCACAGTTGCACGGCTGGTCAAGCTGCTTTCTCACAACATCAGAGATCCAGGTTTGATCCTGACCTTGAGACTGTCTGTGTGGACTTATCACATTTTCCCTGCGACTGTGTGGGTTTCTTGCAGGTGCTCCCGTTTCCTTTCACATCCCAAAAATGTGCAGACTTGTAGATTAATTGACCTCTAAATTACCCCTGTTGTGTTGGAAGTAAATGAGAAATTGGGATAGTGTGATTGGGTGATCAACGATAGCAAGGATTCAGTGGGCTAAAGGACCTGCTTCTATACTGTTTCTTAAACTAAAACCTGAGACTAAGCTCATCCAATTTGGCCCATATCCCACTAAAACTTCTTTCAATGTACCTGTCCAAGTGCCTTAAAATGCTGTAAGAATACCTGCCTTAGTACCTCCTCTGGCAGCTCAGCCAATATACCCAATACCCTCTGAGTGGAAAAAGTAGCTACTCTGGTTTGAATTAAATCTCGTCTCTCTCACGTTAGAATTTCACCAATAAATTAGGACGACAGATGGCGAAATGGGCTAAGTGTTCGGCTGGCAACCTGAAGGTGACCGGTTCGACAGTGTGTACTGTCGTTGTGTCCTTGGGCAAGACACTTCACCTACCTTTGCCTGGGACTAGAGACGGAAATTAGCTACTGATTGGCTACAATCTCGCATATTTACATGCAAATGTTAATTAATATGCACTGTCCCTATAAACAAAACATTATTATTATTATTAATTATTATTAATTACACACATTTTGAAAAGCCTTTCAAAAAGCATTAGATGTTACAGAATAACATTTAAAACCTTGATCAATAGTGTAGACACATTTCCAAGCCTGCTTTTCTTAGCAAGGATCCGTCAAGGAAATGTGCAGTCTCTTAAATTGTGTTGCGTGCAGTTTTGGTCTCCAAATCTGAGGAAGGACATTATTGCCATATAGGGAGTGCAGAGAAGGTTCGCCAGACTGATTCCTGGGATGTCAGGACTGTCTTATGAAGAAAGACTGGATAGACTTGGTTTATACTCTCTAGAATTTAGGAGATTGAGAGGGGATCTTATAGAAACTTACAAAATTCTTAAGGGGTTGGACAGGCTAGATGCAGGAAGATTGTTCCCGATGTTGGGGAAGTCCAGGACAAGGGGTCACAGCTTAAGGATAAGGGGGAAATCCTTTAAAAACGAGATGAGGAGAACTTTTTTCACACAGAGAGTGGTGAATCTCTGGAACTCTCTGCCACAGAGGGTAGTTGAGGCCAGTTCATTGGCTATATTTAAGAGGGAGTTAGATGTGGCCCTTGTGGCCAAGGGGATCAGAGGGTATGGAGAGAAGGCAGGTACGGGATACTGAGTTGGATGATCAGCCATGATCATATTAAATGGCGGTGCAGGCTCGAAGGGCCGAATGGCCTACTCCTGCACCTAATTTCTATATTTCTATGTTCACACATAACAAAGAGTACAAAAACGCCACAGAAGTTCTGTGGGGGAAATGCAAATGTAATGAACATTTGGCACCATCTGTTTTACATTAACCATAATATCTGAGCCATTGTAGGTTTCTAAAGTATATTTACCGTCAGTAATAGGTTTGCCTGGAGCAATTCATCTATAAAGTTGTTTTTCTTTATCCTCTACAGAACCAAACATGGTGAGCAACGTACAAATTGTTAAGGTTGATACCACCTCTGTAACTTTGAATTGGACACAACCAATAGAATATGAAGATAACTATTCATATCTGGTATTGACGAAAGAAAGTTTGAAACCTGCCAACACTCAAAATGTAACTGTAAATATTGAAAATGCGACTCTGACAGACCTGACCCCTGGAATCAACTACACCTTCACAATTATAACACAGGTAGCCAACATCCAGGCGGATGGCGTAGAGATATCCAGCTACACGCGTAAGTTGTGCAGACTATGGCTTCTCTTTATAGTAAATTATAGGAAAAAATTAATTTACAGTGATGAAAACACCCACAAACTGGAAGCTGGTTTGCTGAACACCACCATTCTACGGAGAGTACCAGCTTATCTTTAAACTTGACTTGAAATTTTCTTTCCACAGATATAGCTTAAACTGCTGATCCGCGATCCTGCACCCACCACCCCCCACCCTTTTTTTTTTGTTTTTAGCTTAACATTTGAGTACGTGCAGAATTTAGTTTAGTAGTCTTTCTAATACATTCTTATCAGTTGCAACCCCATTCAAGATTTACTCCTCTGCTGAGATGTTTCTGTGTTTTTATTTGGTGAATAATATTACTTGCCTCACGTGGAACCGTACGTTCCTGCCAAATAAGTGTTGAGTCTCAATCCTCCTGGAAGACTTAAAAACTTTTTTAATTCCTCAGAACCTGAACAGATACCAGAAGCAAACATCACCGTGAGTAACAATGGAACGGTGGACACGTTGTTAGTCTCCTGGAATGAACCACCTGGCAACGTAGAGATGTACTTCGTTGTTGTTGAAGACGTGATAAATTTGGAAAAGAAAATCGAGAGTACCAATGTCACGTCTACGGTAGAATTCCCTGGTCTTCGACCTGGCCGGGTGTACAATGTCTCAGTGATTACAAACAGCGGACCGTTTAATGTAACCTCTAGGAATGTGCAGGGCATAACAGGTATGTGGAATATGGGAAGAATAATTTCAATTGAATTTGTGTTACACATCAGAAATTGCATATGTTGAACACTTTCTTAAGCATTCTTTGCCAGGTTTAGAAGTTAAATCACTGTGAATGACAAATTTAATCTGTTGCATTTCTCTAGCACTGATTATTTGATCCAGATTTTGTTTTGTGGGTTGGTGGGGAAGAGTTTTGCCCAAGAAGAAAGAGTAGAAAATTATAATTTTTTGACATACTACTTTAGGTTGTCCCAAAGCAGTTGATAATCAACAAAGAAATGTAGTTTACTGAATAATCAAAGTATCAATTATGAACACTGTCCCATTCTCACTAAATGCTGATTATTAATGAGGTTTCTCATGTGTCAACACATCCTTGTGATTGGATGCACGTTGATTCATTTGATTGTAATTGATCACAATGCTAAGCATGCACTGTGGGTTGCCTTGAAATTTGGTTTGATGCTACTGAACCTTGTTTTATTTCAGTCTAAACAAATAAAACAAATGCAGATAAAGAACACGATTTCAACCTGTGCATTTAAAATGAGACCATTCACTGCAATTCATCTTTCCATCACATCCACCCTCATAAAGGATGGCACTGTGGTGCAGTGATAGAGTTGCTGCCTTACAGTTGCTCAAAAGGAAATGCAGGATTTTGTTTTAAATGATGAGAGATTGTTTTAAATGATGAGATGTTAAGACTTAAGACTTTTGCCTTCCATCACAGTGAGGAGTATTCAACTCACTGTGGCGGATGTCAATATGTGTTTTTTGTGTGTTTTTGCCATGTTTTACTATATGTAGGTCTGCAAGGCAACAACATTTTGTTCAGGTCTGAATGGCAATAAAGGCTACTTTGACTTTGACTTTGATGGTCTTTGTATTCAAAATACAAAAAGCAACATGCAGATGCAGCAATCAATATGGAAAGGAAATGCAATGCTGGGCTTTATGAGAGGATTTATTCATTGCCATGCAGCACAGAAACAAGCCGTTTGCCCTATCTCGTCCTTGCCAACTAAGATGTGAGTCAGTGGCTCTACCAGTTGCGCTACTGTGCCAGGGCAGCTTAGTTGCACGGCTGGTCAAGCTGCTTTCTCACAACATCAGAGATCCGGGTTTTGATCCTGACCTTGAGACTGTCTGTGTGGACTTTGCACCAGTAGGCGGCGTGACTCTCGTCAGCAGTGGCCTCTGCAGCCCGTCTGCGTTTTTATTATTTTTTGTCTATGTTTTTATGTAGTTTTTGTTATTTTTTGTTGGGGTATGTGTGTGTGGGGGGGTGGGAGGGAGGGGGTAACTTTTAAATCTCTCCCTGCACGGGAGACCCAACCTTTTCTTTGTCGGGTCTCCGTTGTCGTTGGGGCTGCAACGTGGAGCGGCCTCCAACAGGAAGACCGGGGGCTCTGTTGCCGACTACTCACCTCACCGACGCGGAGCTGGCCGAGTCCGGAGCGGGTGGAGCGGTGGTGGAGCGCTGCTGCTGCTGCTGCTGCGGCCCGACCTCCGGAGATTCGGAGGCTGCAACTGCGGGTCTGGCGGACAGCAGCACCGGGAGCCCGCGGGTCCATGGAGGGACACCGATTTTCAGGGCTCCCGCAACGGCGACTTCTCCCGCCCGAGTTGCGGGGTCGAAGAGCTCCTGGAGCGGGGCCTTACATCACCGCCCCGCGCGGCTTGGAATGGCCGCGGGACTGTGCGAGCGCACGCGGGGGGCTCTAACACCAAGACCCGGTCGGCGACCTTGCACCACCCGGCGTGGCTTTAATGGCCGCGGGACAATAGCCATCGCCAGCCGGGGGCTTTGACTTTGACTCTGACATCGGGGGGGGGGGGCGGAGTGCAGTGGAGAGATACGTTTTTTTTGGCCTTCCATCACAGCAACGTGATGGATGTTTATGTAAATTATGTTGTGTCTGGGTCTATTTGTTTGTAATGTATGGCTGCAGAAACGTCATTTCGTTTGGACCTCAAGGGGTCCAAATGACAAATAAATTGAATCTTGTATCTTGTATCTTCTCCCTGCGACTGTGTGGGTTTCTTGCAGGTGCTCCCGTTTCCTTTCACATCCCGAAAATGTGCAGACTTGTAGATTAATTGACCTCTAAATTACCCCTGTTGTGTTGGAAGTAGATGAGAAATTGGGATAGTGTGATTGGGTGATCAACGATAGCAAGGATTCAGTGGGCTAAAGGACCTACTTCTATACTGTTTCTTAAACTAAAACCTGAGACTAAGCTCATCCAATTTGGCCCATATCCCACTAAAACTTCTTTCCATGTACCTGTCCAAGTGCCTTTAAATGCTGTAAGAGTACCTGCCTTAATACCTCCTCTGGCAGCTCAGCCAATATACCCAATACCCTCTGAGTGGAAAAAGTAGCTACTCTGGTTTGAATTAAATCTCGTCTCTCTCACCTTAGAATTTCACCAATAAATTAGGACGACAGATGGCGCAATGGGCTAAGTGTTCGGCTGGCAACCTGAAGGTGACCGGTTCGACAGTGTGTACTGTCGTTGTGTCCTTGGGCAAGACACTTCACCTACCTTTGCCTGGGACTAGAGACGGAAATTAGCTACTGATTGGCTACAATCTCGCATATTTACATGCAAATGTTAATTAATATGCACTGTCCCTATAAACAAAACATTATTATTATTATTAATTACACACATTTTGAAGAGCCTTTCAAAAAGCATTAGATGTTACAGAATAACATTTAAAACCTTGATCAATAGTGTAGACACATTTCCAGGCCTGCTTTTCTTAGTAAGGATTGATAACATGGATCCGTCAAGGAAATGTGCAGTCCCTTAAATTGTTCACACAGAACAAAGAGTACAAAAACGCCACAGAAGTTCTGCGGGGGAAATGCAAATGTAATGAACATTTGGCACCATCTGTTTTACATTAACCATAATATCTGAGCCATTGTAGGTTTCTAAAGTATATTTATCGTCAGTAATAGGTTTGCCTGGAGCATTTCATCAATAAAGTTGTTTTTCTTTATCCTCTACAGAACCAAATATGGTGAGCAACGTACAAATTGTTAAGGTTGATACCACCTCTGTAACTTTGAATTGGACACAACCAATAGAATATGAAGATAACTATTCATATCTGGTATTGACGAAAGAAAGTTTGAAACCTGCCAACACTCAAAATGTAACTGTAAATATTGAAAATGCGACTCTGACAGACCTGACCCCTGGAATCAACTACACCTTCACAATTATAACACAGGTAGCCAACATCCAGGCGGATGGCGTAGAGATATCCAGCTACACGCGTAAGTTGTGCAGGCTATGGCTTCTCTTTATAGTAAATTATAGGAAAAAATTAATTTACAGTGATGAAAACACCCACAAACTGGAAGCTAGTTTGCTGAACACCACCACTCTACGGAGAGTATCTGTCATTTTAATTTTCTGTGCTATTCCTGCTCTGCCTTTGGCTGCTTGCACTATTTCAGTGGTGAATGTAAGCTTGATGTATACCAGCTCATCTTTAAACTTGACTTGAAATGTTCTTTCCTCAGATACAGCTTAAACTGCTGATCCGCGATCCCGCCCCCCCCCCCCACCCTTTTTTTAATTTTTGAGCTTAACATTTGAGTATGTGCAGAATTTAGTTTAGTAGTCTTTCTAATACATTCTTATCAGTTGCAACCCCATTCAAGATTTACTCCTCTGCTG
Source organism: Leucoraja erinaceus (assembly GCF_028641065.1). Classification (NCBI taxonomy): domain Eukaryota; kingdom Metazoa; phylum Chordata; class Chondrichthyes; order Rajiformes; family Rajidae; genus Leucoraja; species Leucoraja erinaceus. The sequence goes on along the minus strand of NC_073394.1, from coordinate 25,262,718 downwards.
AGATGTTTCTGTGTTTTTATTTGGTGAATAATATTACTTTCCTCACATGGAACCGTACGTTCCTGCCAAATAAGTGTTGAGTCTCAATCCTCCTGGAAGACTTAAAAACTTTTTTAATTCCTCAGAACCTGAACAGATACCAGAAGCAAACATCACCGTGAGTAACAATGGAACGGTGGACACGTTGTTAGTCTCCTGGAATGAACCACCTGGCAACGTAGAGATGTACTTTGTTGTTGTTGAAGACGTGATAAATTTGGAAAAGAAAATCGAGAGTACCAAAGTCACGTCTACGGTAGAATTCCCTGGTCTTCGACCTGGCCGGGTGTACAATGTCTCAGTGATTACAAACAGCGGACCGTTTAATGTAACCTCTGGGAATGTGCAGGGCATAACAGGTATGTGGAATATGGGAAGAATAATTTCAATTGAATTTGTGTTACACATCAGAAATTGCATATGTTGAACACTTTCTTAAGCATCCTTTGCCAGGTTTAGGAAGTTAAATCACCGTGAATGACTAATTTAATCTGTTGCATTTCACTAGCACTAATTATTTGATCCAGATTTTGTTTTGTGGGTTGGTGGGAAAGAGTTTTGCCCAAGAAGAAAGAGTAGAAAATTATAATTGTTTGACATACTACTTTAGGTTGTCCCAAAGCAGTTGATAATCAACATAGAAATGTAGTTTACTGAATAATCAAAGTATCAATTATGAACACTGTCCCATTCTCACTAAGTGCTGATTATTAATGAGGTTTCTCACTTATGTGTCGACACATCCTTGTGATTGGATGCGCGTTGATTCATTTGATTGTAATTGATCACAATGCTAAGCACGCACTGCGGGTTGCCTTGAAATTTGGTTTGATGCTACTGAACCTTGTTTTATTTCAGTCTAAACAAATAAAACACATACAGATAAAGAACGCGATTTAAACCTGTGCATTTAAAATGAGACCATTAACTGCTCTTCACCTTTCCATCACATCCACCCTCATAAAGGATGGCACTGTGGCGCAGTGAGTTGCTGCCTTACAGTGCTTTCAGGGCCAGAGATGTGGCTTTGATCCCAACTACGGGTGCTGTCTGTACGGAGTTTGTACATTCTCCCCGTGACCACAAGGGTTTTCTGCAAGATATTCGGTTTCCTCCTGCACCCCAAAGACGTACAGGTTTGTAGGTTAATTGGCTTGGCATAAATGTAAATTGGCCCGAGTGTGTGTAGGACAGTGTTAATGTGTGGGGATTGCCAGTCAGTGAGGACTTGGTGGGCCGAAGGGCCTGTTTCCATTGCTTTATCTGCAAACTAAAGTAAACTATAAAATGTTTGTTTTCCTGATTTTGATATTCTGATTCCAGGCCTTTGTCTTGGCCACCTTTACTGTGCTTCAAGTTGATGGTGCATTTTTCTAAAAACAATTTGTGAGCAAGTATTGGAGGATATTCTGAGGGATGGGTTATGCAGGCATTTACATGGGCAAAGGCTGATTTGGGATAGTCAGCATGGTTTTGTATGTGGGATGTCGTGTCTCACAAATCTGATTCATTTTTTTTGAAGACGTGACCAAAAAGGTTGATGAGGGCAAAGCTGTAGATGTTGTGTACATGGACCAGTAAGGCGTTAATCAAGGTTCCGCATGATAGGCTGCTCTGGAAGGTTAGATCGCATGGAATCCAAAGAGAGATAGCTGAATGGATAGCAAATTGGCTCCATGGAAGGAAGCAGAGGGTAATGGTGGAAGGTTGCTTCTCAGACTGGAGGCCTGTGACTAGTGGTGTGCCTCACGGTTCAGTGCTGGGCCCGTTATTGTTTGTCTTCTACATCAATGATTTGGGTGAGAACATAGGGGGCAAGATTAGCAAGTTTGTTGATGATACAAAAATTAGTAGTTTTGCAGATTGTGAAAATGGTTATGAATGATTGCAGCAGGATCTGGATCAATTGGCCAGGTGGGCGGAGGAATGGTTGATGGAATTTAACGCAGAGGTGAGGTGTTGCATTTTGGAAATTCGAACAAGGGCAGGATATACACAGTAAATAGGAGGCCTTTGGGTAGTGTTGTAAAGCAGAAGGATCTAGGACAGGGGTCGGCAACCTACGGCCACCGGGCCGAATGCGGCCTCAGGCGTATTTTTTTCCCCGTAATTATCCAGCCCGCAAGCTTCCGTCGTCTATGGTACCGCCTGGGTCCGAGGCCGCGGTGCCCAGGCGCGGTGACGCAAGGAGGCCTGCGCTAGTGGACGCGATGGCGGAGCCACGGATGCCGATGAGTGTCAAGCTCTGGCTATACGGCAACCTGTGCAAAGCCGCCTGCACGGCCGCGCACCTTCCGTGTCTGGGCTTCACTGTCGGGATCGGGGTTGTCAATAGGCCGGGGATGAGTGAGTGTGAGTATTTGAGCCACCACCTTCAGGACAGAGCCAAGCCAATGGTCCGTAGGTATGCCGTGTTCATGAGCGCCAGTAACTAGGGGCCAGTGCTCCATGTGGAGTCCTCGAAGAGGCGGGATCTGTGTGAACACGTGATTTGATGCCTGCCATCCGGGACGGGATGGGGCGGGATCCATGTGTACATGTGATAGATGTGGCCCGCCATCTGCTCACAGACACGCGTCCTGGCCCCTATGCAGAATCATGTTGCCGACCGCTGATCTAGGAGTACAGGTGCATGGCTCCTTGAAGGTCGAATCGCAGGTAGATAAGGTGGTCAAAAAGGCTTTTGGCACTTTGGCCTTCATCAGCCAGAGTATTGAGTATAGAAGTTGGGAGGTAATGTTGCAGTTGTATAAGATATTTGTGAGACCGCATTTAAATTGATGCATGATGAATTGATTCATATTGGAATCAGCGTTTCCAAATAAGAAATACTAAACCCTTCAAAAATCTGCATATATTAGTACCGATTGAAACCACTGTGTACTTTCTTTCCCCTTTCAGTTCCAAACCCTCCTGGTGCTATCAGTGTGTTGAACTTCAATACCAGTTCTATCTCATTAAACTGGGGAGCACCTGCTGATATGGATGATGGATGTTGTTCCTTCAACGTAATCTACACCAATGGTTCTACTACAGAGACTGTAAATGCACCTACAAACGCCACCACAATTCAAAACCTAATTTCTGGGACGGAATACACTATTTTTGTGGCTACCGTTGGACCTGGACAACTGCTGAGTCTAAATCAGTCGATCAAGCACTTCACCAGTAAGTGTAATAAGGACAGTGAAAATGAAAATGTTCATGTTATCAAAGTGAATCTTAATACAAGAGCACTTTGCAAGGTGTAGTTCTCTTTCAGCGAGTCCTTTGCTATTTCCTTACAGTGGAAAATATTGTACTTGCGTGAGTATTGAACTTGGATATACATGAAAGTACATCTTGCATCAATTTTCTCATCAGTTAATTGTCTCTTCAGATCATTTTTTTAAATAATGTGTTACCAATGACTGTCTAATGAGATGGGTCTAATTTACAAATCTATATTTGAGCCAAAACTGTATTGAGATTAAATAACCATATGAGGGATTCTGAAGTCAGTCTTTAGTCCATTCACAAACTGCTCGAGAAACTCAGCAGTTCAAACAACATATGTGGAAGCGAAGGCTTAGTCATCATTGCAGAGTAATTCACATCATAAGGAATTGACCCAAAACATCATCTGGTTTTGACAGATGCGTCTTGACCCACTGAGTTCCTCCAATATTTTGTTTTATGCACCAGATTCCAACATCTGCAGTCTCACTTGTGTCTTCATTCAATTCATGTCAAGTGATTTCATCTAACAACTGAGCACTTGAGATCCAGCAAAAACTCTGGACCTTGCCTTATTCCCCTTATAATGCTGAGGAATTGTGACTGTGCTGCAATTTCCTCCTATAGCCACAGCAATGCCTCAGTTTACTCTGGTATTTTATTTAATTCACATGTTTAATCAATAATGTTTTATTATTAATGTTTTTTGTATCATTCCTAACTGTCACAGTATGTCATGTTGTCACTTGAGGGCAGAGCACCAAGGCAAATTCCTTGTATGTGAATACTTGGCCAATAAACTTATTCATCATTCATTTCCATGCTGATCTTGAGGATGACCTTTGATTCTGTACCCTTTTTACAAGCACTTTGCTACCTTGACATTCAACATGATAAGTACAAATCAATAAGCGTATGGAGAGAGCATAGTGATAATTCCACCCCCACATAGTCAGTGGGAATTAGGGGAGCAGATGTGTACAGAGATTACAGATATCTGGAAGAATAATAGGGAATCATTAGTGGGAGATTTTTTAACTTCCATTATATTGACTTATCACCTGCAGTGCAAAGGGTTTAAATATGGTGGTATTTGTTAACTGTCCAAAAAGGTTCCTTCATTAATATACAGAAGGCACAGCAATGCCATCTTCTGTCTGATTCTCTACGTCGGGGAATATTGTGGAGCAACTGAGCAGTATCAGTCGGGGAGCAGTTTGGCTTGTAGGAAGTAGCGTGACCTTGAACTGTTTACAAATGATCAAAATGGAAATCGAGTCATCTTGGTAGGAAGCTAGGGAAGAAATTGTACTTGCAGAGATATGTGCGTCATCTTTAGATCAAGTTCTGGAAGGTGGCTTGGGTCAGCTAGGTAAGTGGGTCAAGGATTGGCAAATGGTGATCAATTCTGATAAGTACAAGGTGTTGGGAAATCGGTTAGGACTTTTACAATGAATGCTATGGCCCTGCAAAATGTTGTGGAAATGAGGAGTCTAAGTGTTAGAGATAGACAAGATGGTCAAGAGGAGTTTGGCATGCAGGCCTTCATCTGTCAGGGCATGGCGCAAGGAGTTGAAATGTCACATTGTATAAGACATTAGTGAGGCCACACTTACAGTATTGGGCACTATTTTGGTTACCCTTCTTTATGAAAAATGTGATTAAGCTGGAAAGAGTGCAAAAAAGATTGACAAGAATGTTGCTAGGGTGGAAGGAAGAGGTTGGACAGGCTAAGACTTTAGTCCTTGGAGGAATGATCTTATATGGGTATGCAAGATCATGAGGTGCATAGGTAAGAGTAATGCACATAGTCGTCTTCCCAGGTAAGAGGTATCAAAAACTAGAGGGTATTGATTTAAGGTGAGATAGGAAAGATTTAAAAGGTGCCTCAGAGGCAACTTCTTACACAGACGTTGTTGTGTTTCTGGAACGAGCTGCCAGAGAGAGTGGTTGAAGCAAATACAATAAAAACAATTAAAAGATTTTAAATTAGGAAAGATTGAGGGGGATATGGGCCAAATTTGGCCAAATGAGACCAGCTTAGATGGCCATCCTGGTTGGCATGGAAAGCTGGGCCATAGGACCTTTTACATCCCGTATTACTATATGACTTTAAGTCAAGATGTGCCTTTGTCATGTTTAAGTCTGATGCTATGTTTGTTTGTTTTTTCTGTGTTTATCATGCTGGTTTGAGTCAACCACATGCCTTATCATATCTAATAAGCATGTTGCTCTATATCAGGAATTGCCTATCGTCGAGGTGAATGACAATGCAGAATTCCTTCCCTGTGTGGGCATTATTCTGTTTTACAGGAAAATTGTAAAGTTTCATTGTCATAATAAATGATACTGGCTTTTTATTCAAGATTTATTTCACAAACTTAATTGAAGTAACATGCACATTGGGAATTAAATTCTGCTTTCCAAATTATCAGTCCATCCATCTGGACTATCAATCTAGTAACATAACCACTCTGCTGTTATATCTGAACTAGCAAAACAAACCAGGCAATTCTATTAAAACTAGTACAGAAAGTTGAGCTCATGATCATGAGCAACTGGGAATATATATCAAATACTACCAGCATTGTGATATGCTCATGATGAATAGTTTTGCTGAATATTAATGAACAATTGACTTGTGCCGGCTCCTGCAAATGAGCTTTCTTGGTTCTTGAACAGTGCTGATGTTTATCCCTTAAAGTTGTACTTGCAGTTCAAGTTTCATTTCATTATTCTAAAACTTGGGTAGGCAAATTAATAATTCTGGTGGGTTTTTAGCAAGTGAAATTCCTTTTGTGTTCTCTTGATTTCTCCTTTTGTCAATTTTTGGTTTTTATAGGCAGTTTATTTGATGAATGGGATATCTAAGGCTGTTACACAAGCATAATGATGGGCACAGATAACTTAATTTCCCATTGCCTAAAATATAACAATAACATGATTTTACCGCTGGCATTTTGTCTCTCATGTTGACCTGCTGGTTGTAATCACTGAACAAACTGCACTTTTCTACTGTTGTTTTTTAAAAATCAGTCTATCATTTGGATTACAAAGAGCACTTATTGGGTCGCTAATATCTGTACAGAGATATGTTTGCATTAACTCTAACTTGATTTAGTTCTATTTTTGAAAGTTCATCCAATAGGTCTTTGGGTTTGCTATGTCCATACTAAATGTTAGCCAGAAAATATGTTTTCATTGTTTTTATCAACAGAGCCAAACCCCATTCGGAACTTGCGAATACTGATATTTAGTACAAGCAGCATTACCCTAAAATGGACAGAACCACAGGAATATAAAGAAGTATACACATATAGAGTGGTGACAGAGGGAAACCCAGCACCCACAAATGGCAATGGAAATAAAACCACAAATGATAACAATGTGACTGTGGAAGGACTCACATCTGGAACCAACTACAGCTTTTCTGTTACCACACTTGCCGAGGATGGTACTCCAGCAGAATCTGTCGATATAGCCAACTACACAGGTAATCCTCTGGCATTTGAGAATCAAATTAACTGCATAGAATTGGCATTTAATGTTCAAAATAAGAAGTTTGTTCTCATTTAACATTAAACCACTCAATGTAGGGTTCCGGTATTCATTTCTCAGTCTTTCAGTCTTTCTCTCAGTCTGGGGATGATCAGCCATAATCACATTGAATGGCGGTGCTGGCTCGAAGGGCCAAATGGCCTACTCATGCACCTGTTGTCTATTGTCTTTCAGTTTGTAATTCAACAGTGGTTGAAACTGTTATTATCAACATGGAACAATACAGCACAGGACCAGACCCTTCATCCCAACATGTCTAAGACACTCATGATGTCATCTAATTAATCCCATCTACCCACATATGGTCCATCTATTACTTGCTTGTTCATGTGGCTGTCTAAATGCTTCTTAAATGTTACCATCTTATCTGCTTTCACCACTGCCAACGCATTCCAGGCATCTCATTTTCTCTGTGTAAACAAATAACTTGCCCCACACTTTCCCCTCTCATGAGAAAGAGGGGGTGTGGAATGTTTTAAAATAAGAACATTCAGGTGGATAAATCCCAGGACCTCTTGAAATGTACCCCAGAATACTGTAGGAAGCAAGGGAGGAAATTGTTATGGCTTTGTTTGAGATCTTCGTATCATTAAATCATAAAAGATAGGAGCTGAATCAGGCCATTTAGCCCATCAAGCCTACTTCGCCATTCAATCATGGCCATCTCTCCCTCCTAACCCCATTCTCCCGCCTTCTCCCAGAACCCCTGACTAATCAAAAATCTATCTATCTCTGCCTTAAATATATCGACTGAGTTTGCCTCCACTGCCTTCTGTGGCAAAGATTTCCACAGATTCTCCAACCTCTGCCTAAATAAATTCTTCCTCATCTCCTTCCTAAAAGAATGTCATTTAATTCTGAGACTATGACCTCTAGTCCTAGACTCTCCCGCCAGTGGAAGCATCCTCTCCACACCCATCCTCTCCACACCCATCCTCTCTACATCCATCATCTCCACACCCATCCTCTCCACGCCCATCCTCTCCACACCCATCCTCTCTACATCCATGTCATCTCCACACCCATCCTCTCCACGCCTATCCTCTCCACCTCTCCTCTCCACGCCCTCTCTCCACGCCCATCCTGGAAGCATCCTCTCCACACCATCCTCTCTTCCATCCTCCACACCCATCCTCTCCACACCCATCCTCTCCACACCCATCCTCTCCACACCCATCCTCTATACATCCACTATCCAAACCTTTCATTATCTGAACGTTTTAATGAGACCCCCCCTCATTCTTCTAAACTCCAGCGAGTACAGGCCCAGTGCTGTCAAATGCTCATCATATGTTAACTTACTCATTCCTGGGAGCATTCCTGTATACCTCCTCTGGACCCTCTCCAGAGCCAGCATATCCTTCCTCAGATATGATGACAAAAATTGCTCGCAATATTCCAAATGCTACCTGACCAGCACCTTATAGAGTCTCAGCATTACATCCCTGTAATGCTGATAAACGGACTTTGCCCCCTGCCAAAGTATTGCGCACCAACCACCAACCTGGACACACTGCTGCAGAGCCACTGTCGTGCCGCTGCCGATCGAAACGCCTGTTGATGTTTAGTAGAGAGTACTAAAGAGAGTACGAGTGTTTAATTTGTTCATGATATATGTATTTTTATTTCTATTTATTTTTTACTGCACACTGAATGGACACTGGTTGAGCAACGTTTTTTTGTTTCCTCTGGGTATGTGAGTACTCAGGAAAATGACAATAAAGATATACTATACAATACTATACTGTTTCTATATACCAGCCTTCTAGAAATAAATGATAGCATTGCGTTTGCTTTCTTTACTACGGATTCGACTTGCAGATTAACTTTTTGGGATTCCTGCATCTGCATTCCGTAGTTTCTTTGCACCTCCGATTTCTGGAATCCCTCCCCGTTTACAAAAGAATCTACTCTCTAGCCTCTCTAGCCAGTGTTGTTCCTTTGTTCAAGAAGCGTAACATGGGTATTCCATGTTATGACAGATTGAGCCTTGCATCAGGATAGGAAAATTATTGAAAGAAGATTATCCACATTTGGAAAAATAATGTATATGCCTCTCATAATTTTATATACTTCTATCATGTGGCTCCTCAACCTCTGATAGTCCATAGAAAACAATTCAAATTTGTCTGATCTATCCTGCAATTTGGGCAACATCTCGGTGAGCCACTTCTGCACTCTCTCCAAACCTTCCACATCTTTCCGACTAAATGGCAACCCGAATTACAACTCTCCAAATGTGGCCTAATCAAAGTTTATACAGCTGCAACATGACTTGCCAACGTTCATACTGCATGCCCTGACCATTGAAAGCAAAGATGCCTTGCATCTACTTTACCATCCTATACACTTATGTTGCCACTTTCAAGAAGCTATGAACTTGCACCCAAAATCCCCCTCTATATTAATGCTCCAAAGGGGGCCGGCTATTTACTGTATACCTTTCTCTTGCATTTGATCTCCCAAAATCTATCACCTCACACTTGTCTGGATTAAACTCCATCTGCCATTTCTCCGCCAATCAATTTACAATCATGCCGTATCCTGTAACAACCATCATCGCTATCCACAATTCCACTAATTTTCATGTTGAATGCAGTTTCTAATCAGACTACCTACATTTTCATCCGTTATTTATGTTAGAAACAAGGGGGGTCCCAGCTGTGATCCTTACAGAACACCATGGTGACAGACCTCCCATCAAAATAATACCCACCACACTTACTTCTATGAGCAAGCTGTGGACGACCCTCATCCATCTATCAAAAACATTCAAATCAAATTTGTGAGACCTCCCCAGTGCAAAGCTGACTATCCTCAATAATCCAAGTATTTCCAAATGCAAGTAAACCCTGTCCCTTAGACTCCTCTCCAATAGCTTTACTACAACCCATTTTAGGCTCACTAGATTATGATTTTCTGAATAATCCCTAATGCCATTCTTAAACAAAGGATCTACATTAGCTATTTTTTGAGACCTCTCCTGTGGCCTGTCTTTGTTGACACCCCAGCTTACCTCTCTTAATACCCTGTAAATGGATTCTATCAGGCTCTGGGGACAAATCAACGATTATTTTTCTAAATACATCCAACATCACCTCCTCCTCCTTGATATCATTATGCCCTTTAATATCATTATATCCTTCCCTGATCTCACTCATTATCCACGCCCTTCTCCTTGGTGAATACTGCAGCAAAGTACTCATTTAGCACCACACCCATTTTCTCTGGCACCATGCGTAAATTCCCTTCTTTCAACTTGAGTGGACTTGCGCTTTTGCTAGCACCCTCTTGCTCCCAATATACGTATAAAATGCCTTTGAATCTCCTTAATCCAACATGCTCCCTTTAGCTCTCCTAATTCCTTGTTTAAATTATTTCCTGCTTCCTTTATATTCCGCAGGTGTCTTATCTGATTTCAACTTCCTAAACCTTACATATGTTCACTTTTACGTTTTGCCTAAACTTACCTATGGTTCCAGAACTTTGCCTTGATTCTTTTTCATCTCTCGGGAACATGCTAGTCCTGAATTCTTACCAGCTGACATTTAAAAGACTGATTTGCTGTGTCTTTGAGGGACAGACAAGAAAAGGTTGCTGCATCTAAGTTTTCTTTGGTGGACTTTGCTGCAGAATGTGTGGAGACAGCAGATGAGAGTTGTCAGGATTGACATGTGTTTGGAATACAAGATAAGCTAATAAATAGCAGCATGAGCAACTATATAATAAAAAATAAAATGGGTGCAACAGTGGTGCAGCAGTAGAGTTGCTGTCTTACGGCACAAGTTACTTGGGTTCCATCCTGACTATGGATGCTACCTGTATAGTTTATACGTTCTCCCTGTGACCACATGGGTTTTCACCGGGTGCTTCTGCTTTCTCCCACACTCCTAAGACATGCAGGTTTGTAGCTTAATTGTCATCCATAAAATCATCCCTACATGTGTAGGATAGAACTACTGTATAGGTGATCGCTAGTGTGGACTCTGTGGGCCAAAGGACATTTTTCCACACTATATCTCTGGAGTCATAGTGATACAATGGGGAAACAAGCCCTTCGGCCCAACTTGCCCACACCGGCCAACATGTCCCAGCTACACTAGTTGCTTGCGTTTGGTCGATATCCCTTCAAACCTGCCCTAAATTAAATTAAACTGTGATATAGCTACACATAATATGTGTATAATCAGTACACATGCGCATGAATGAGGTATTACTGAAGTATCTTTGAATAACTATATCTCAATATGTTGTATTGGCATCAGAGAGTATTATTGCTCTACAATGTATAGCATTCACAATCAATCACAAAAAGTTCATATCTCCATAATTGCCTTTTGAATTTACGTGAGGCAAAGATACAACCAAGGAGAGAATTCCCAACCTGGACATGATATAAATTAAATCATTGGTGCAGGCTTATGAAAAGGGACTGTGAACCATATGAGTTCATCATTTAGCATCAGTTTAATAGTCTTTAAGGTGTAGAATTGTCTGAACTGCATTTGAAGCTCCAGTTGATGATACCGTGCATGGCATAACCTGTGATTTCCAGCCCATGGGGAAGAATGGAAAATGGTTTAAGTAGTTGCTCATGGCACTGCCATCCATCCCAAATATCAGGTGAAAAAGATTTGACAGATGCACATAGCTGTAGCAGCTAACATTGAAGTATTTGTGTTCAATATGAAAAAGGATGGGATCTACATTGCGTTATTTCCTTTTTCGAAGCAAGGTTTAATGAAATATAAACTTTAAATAATGTATCGTGTAACACTGAGATCCTGTAAGATATCTTAAATTCATCAGCTCAAAGTAGTGTTAAGAAGTGTAATTTAGGAAATTATGGACCAGTAGATTAACAGCATTATGGGCTGGAATTAACATTTCAGTCAAGACCTCATTGTAGGTATGTTGCAAAGCCTACCTGAAGCGTCGCAGAAAATCTGTCCCAGCCCGATTTTGGCGCCGTTTAGAGGGGGGCGGGTTTTTAAAACGCGATTTCCCCTAGGCTGTTCAAATCGATGATGTTCAGCCTAGTTAATTATTAACGAAAAATCGCTGGAAGATTCCGTCGCCTTAGCTATTATTACTTTTAAGGGCTTTATATAATTGTTATAGTAGTTTAAAAATTAACCTCTAAACCCCCGACCGCCGGCAACGGGTCGGATCTCATACAGGGGACAACAGAAGGTAGGCTGTTTATTTTTACATTATAAAGGGCTTCTTAAGATCCCTTTATACAAAGTTTAAAGTTGCAAGTAGCTAATTTTGGGCCCACTTTTTCCCGCAGTATTTTTCTGGGCATTTGAGGGCACAAATCTACCACAATGTGTACGTTCTAAACCAGCACGTTCACAGGATCCCACTAGAAAGCTGATTTAAATTTACTTTAATTTACAGCAATTGAACACTAAATTCCTTCCATTTGGCCTATAAATTAATGTAAATTAGATTTTAAAATCATGTTTTATTGTGAATTATTTGTGAATATTATTTGGGCACTTAGGCTATTTAAAAATGTTAATCATTTATTAAGAAATAGATAGATGTTTAGATCTAGTAATTGAAGTTTGAAATTAGCTCCAATTGGGTAACTAACTAATTATATGCTTTAATTTCAGGTCATCCAAGTAAGATTGTTTTATATGTGTTTCAGAATGCTTCAATCTATGATAACTGAAAATCTCATTCAGTTCTCTTAATTTTTAAGAAAGTTATGGGCTTTTGACTGTCCACGATCACAGCTTTTTTGTTATGTCCATAGAAAATCAATAGGGAACAAGATGCTAATTTCCGAGTATGAAAATGGCCATAACTTTTTAAATACTTGAGATATGAAAGTGAATTAGGTGTCAAATTAAACTTCTTTTTATGTTTTATCTGATGGGATAAATTGCAGACTAGATTTTTTAATTCTCAAAATTTTGTAACATTGCTGCTCATTGGAGCTGAAAATGGTTCAATTTGTAAAAGATGTTAATCAATGCTGAAAATTGGAAGATTGGAAAAAAAGAACAAAATGTGGGGTAGGATATTTCCAAATCCTATTCACTGTGTATAATTGTAATATTATCTTGCTTTAATGCACTTATCTTGCTTTATTTTTGCACAGAACCTGTGAAAATACCATCTGAAAACATCTCTCTGAGCAATGAGAACAGAACTGATACATTAAAAGTTTCCTGGATCCTCCCACCAGGAGGCGTTGAAAATTTCACAGTTGAAATAAAAGATAGAGGAGGATACCACAAAGCTAACACTGTGGGACATTCAGTAACCGAACTGGTATTCAGTGACCTACGACCTGGAAGGTTGTACATTGTAACAGTGGCAACAATTAGTGGGCCTCATCAGATAACCTCAGATAATGTTTCTGAAGCCACATGTAAGTACAATATATTACAAATAGCTTTAGTATCTGAATGGTTTTTAAATTATAAATGGAATATAGTACAGAAATAGTTTCCCCTGGTCTTGACCTGTTAAATCTCACCCTCGGCAATATCAGCACACGTATAACCACAATTTTCCTAATTCAATCTCGTAATTAGACAAGATTAGTTTTTTGACCACGTTTACATTTCACATGACAATGCTGCCCCTCCACTGTCCAGTTTCTGAAGGTTTCACTGATCTCTCCTGTAATAAACAGAGACCTACTGTTATTAGCTTACTATTGTTTGATGCACTGGGCCTGTACTGGCTGGAGTTTGGAAGAATGAGGGGGGACCTCATTGAAATACAGAATAATGAAAGGCTTGGATAGAGTGGATGTGGAGAGCATGTTATGTTTCCACTAGTGGGAGAGTCCAGGACTAGAGGTCATAGCCTCAGAATTAAAGAACGTCCTTTTAGGAAGGAGATGAGGAGGCATTTATTTAGTCATGGGTGGTGAATCTGTGGAATTCTTTGCCACAGAAGGCTGTGGAGGCCGTCAGTGGATATATTTAAGGCCGAGATAGATAGATTCTTGATTAGTCAGGGGTTCTGGGAGAAGGCGGGAGAATGGGGTTGAGAGGGAGAGATCAATCAGCCATGATTGAATGATGGAGTAAACTTGATGGGCCGAATGGCCTAACTCTGCCCCTATCGCTTATGATCCTATGATCTAAAATGTTTTGGTTTGTTTAAAGAAAAAGCATAGACACTTTGGATTGCCTGTCTAAAGTTGCAAATGCTAATTCTACTTTGTCACGAGTTGTAATTTCATTTAATCAAGTGAAGCTTTCAAGTTTATTTTATGAACAGCTGCTTGCCAAAATCTCACTTGATTAAATGAAATCACAACCAGTGACAAAATAGAACCAGCATTGAAACATCAGTCTGAAGAAGGGTTTCGGCCCGAAACGTTGCCTATTTCCTTTAGTCTGAAGAAGGGTTTCATAGAAACATAGAAACATAGAAATTAGGTGCAGGAGTAGGCCATTCGGCCCTTCGAGCCTGCACCGCCATTCAATATGATCATGGCTGATCATCCAACTCAGTATCCCGTACTTGCCTTCTCTCCATACCCTCTGATCCCCCTAGCCACAAGGGCCACATCTAACTCCCTTTTAAATATAGCCAATTAACTGGCCTCAACTACCCTCTGTGGCAGAGAGTTCCAGAGATTCACCACTCTCTGTGTGAAAAAAGTTATTCTCATCTCGGTTTTAAAGGATTTCCCCCTTATCCTTAAGCTGTGTCCCCTTGTCCTGGACTTCCCCAACATCGGGAGCAATCTTCCTGCATCTAGCCTGTCCAACCCCTTAAGAATTTTGTAAGTTTCTATAAGATCCCCTCTCAATCTCCTAAATTCTAGAGAGTATAAACCAAGTCTATCCACTCTTTCTTCATAAGAGTCCTGACATCCCAGGAATCAGTCTGGTGAACCTTCTCTCTATGGCAATAATGTCCCTCTATGGCAATAATGTCCTTCCTCAGATTTGGAGACCAAAACTGCACGCAATACTCCAGGTGTGGTCTCACCAAGACCCTGTACAACTGCAGTAGAACCTCCCTGCTCCTATACTCAAATCCGGCCCGAAACATTGCCTATTTCCTTCGCTCCATAGATGATGCTGCACCCGCTGAGTTTCTCCAGCTTTTTTGTTTACCTTTGAAACTTTGTCCTTTGGAATCCATGATTCATTTCCTCATGATTTCTCGGAGATATTCAACTGTGATATCCCATTTGGCCCCTTAACATTAAGAAAAAATCAACCCACTAGACTCTATGCCAGAAAGCAGAACTGTAGCCATGTCCATCCAGAAACCACTTTGGCTGCTGGGTCTGTACATGATTGCATGCTTCTATCAGGAGCTGCCTGGAGGGTGGCCCTAAAATCATGATCCTGTTATTCTGCCTGGCTTCTCTTTAAATTGTTGTGCTCTTCTAACTTTCAGTGGAGTGTTGGCTTTTTAGTTGATTCATGACCCTTTCCAAGACCCTCATCTGCATCCTCATTAAACATACCTATTGTAAATGTTGTGTTCCATTGGAGCTACGTTCTGTGTTTTTGGTTGTTATTACACAAATCAACTTTGGATCTAAAGATGTCCAATCCACACCCCACAACCTAAACTATCAAGGTTGTGGTCACCAGCAGCCTCATTCCAGTCGAGCCTTTCCTTTTGGCATCAGACTCGTGCAAGGTTATTGCAGATGTGTAGGCTGTTCACTTACTCAATTCACTGTGTTATCGGAGGATAGGGGAAGCAGAGGTGATGTCATTGAAACGCACTCCCTGCTTATAATGAGGGGCAAAGTTTCAGAATGGGGTGTCACCCTTTTAAAATCGAGACAAAGATAAATTTATCTTCAAGGGACAATAGTGGAGTTCTCTACCACAGAGAACTCGAGATATATTCAAGGCAGAGATTGACAAATATTTAAATCGCATTAAAATTATAATAATCTGGTACTTTCAAATCAATGGTGATACCAGACTGACATATTACTTGGACTAATGGATATTTTTCCCGCAATACATCACCCAACACGTCAAATCAAAAGATCATAAGTGATAGTAAAATTAGGCCATTCGGCCCATCATGTGTACTCCGCCATTCAATCATGGCTGTTCTATTTCTCCCTCCTAACCCCATTCTCATGCCTTCTCACCATAACCTCTGACACCCATAATTTTAATCCAATTTTTAAATGCAGCATGTATAATACATATTCCAGCGAAAGCAGGCATGTTTAAAGAGAGCACAGCAAATGGAATTTATCAACAGTGGATCATGGGGAAGGAGTGGGAAATGGTAACACAATCTTAATGAATGAGATTGCAGGCCCGTGGAGCTGAATGGTCTATTACTACTTCATTTCCTGCCGTCTTACATATTCTAAAATTTGTATTTTCGACTCATGGCAAAGTCCCTTTTCACACTAGATGTGGGTGGAATACTTAATCTTTCTTACCACAGGGTCATAAACACAAAATTAAAGGACGTTCCTTTAGAACAAGAGCAATAGTTTATGGGGAATTCTGCCCATGATATAGTGAAACTCTGTCTTATGACTTGTATTCATTTACCAGTACAAAATTTACCACTATTTATTTCTTTCACAGTACCTTCACCACCCGGAAGCATAGAAGTGACCGATGTCACTAATTCATCCCTTCAGTTTAGATGGGATAGACCAGAAAACATGGATATAGGAGAATACGTATTTATTGTTAGTTACCAAACGGCTCAAGCACCAAACAGTGAACATTTTGCCCAAGAGGACAATAACTCTACTATATCTAACCTTACCTCTGGAACCCAGTACACCATAACTGTTCTTACCACTATTCCTCAGAATCTGAACAGTACCATTATGAGAAAATCCATCTACACAAGTAAGTGCTGACATTATTCTCATGCAAGGCTGGAACTTTTTGTTTTGTCTGTTTACATAAAGGAAAACTTTTCAAATTAATTTTGTCTCCCCCAATAGATTTGGTTAGAGTGACTGGATTTGATAAATGGGTTCGAGTAATTGTAATGATAGAGGCTAATTTTTGGATAACAGCAAATTAAACCTTTAATCCCGTTTGTTATTATGTTGATGTTCACAAAGTTCAGCGTTTCAGGAGTTAGAAATGATTCAAGTAAATTTGAGGGCGGGGCGGAAGTTGGTGGCGGATTTTATAAAATTGAATACCGCACCTGTACGCAGTCATTGATGTAGTCGTTGATGCAACGTAGTCGTTGATGGAGCAACAAAGGAGATGGAGAGTGGCATCGGAGTACGTTTGGAATAAAGACTGCTCCTCATAGCCAACAAAAAGTCAGGCACAGCTCAGGCCCGAACAAGTGTCCATAGCTACCCCTTTGATTTGTGCAAACGTGAGAAATCAAAAGAGAAGTTGTGCAAGGTAGGCATGGATGCTGGTTAGAAAGAAGCGGGGAGCCCTTGGACATTCCTGATGGGGAATGTAAATATAAAGGGATGTTGTCCATGGTGAAAATCATGCAGTGGGAGACATGGATTGGAATTAATTAAGATGGAAAATAACAGGCGAGGTGTCCTAGATGTAGATGGGAAAGGTCTAGATAAGATGGAACAAGATAGAATTGAGGTGTGAGGTGATACATTTGGTGGGGCAAGAACAGGTGGAAACAATGGGCCTACCTGGCCAGTTCTGCTTGTGGATCGTGTGTAGGAAATAGAAACAGGCAGAATGGAGTTGCAGAACTATTGGGTTGGAGGCTGCGGAAGGAAGATCTCCTGAAGTGATGTACCTGAAATGAAGACTACCATCTGCATTGGTATGATAGACAGTGGCCTGCTGTTCATTGGCTGAGTTTGTGGTCTTGGGATGGGTATGAGGAGGTGTCTGACAGCTGCCGACAAACCTTTGCAAGGTAGAGTTCTATCCACCAGACCACAACTGCAACAGTCTGATGACGAGGTTCGGTCTGTCGTGGATTTCTTCACTTGTCTTTGGCTTTGATTTTGCAAAAATGTCCTTGTTTCCTAAATAGCATTTGAGTAATTTTATTTTGATTCTGGGAGAAGTGTTTCTCACTCCGGAAAAAATTTTGTTGGACCCCTTTTGTTTTTCGTCCTACGTAAATGAATGTGAGTTGTCATAGATTATCTTGAAATAAATAAAATTCAAATAATATTGAGCATTTTAATATCCCAATTAATTGTATCATTTCATAGATGTGTCCTAAAATTTTCCACTGTAATATATTCTTAGCTGATCACCAGTGCCTAACTTTGAGAATGCTGTCAGGGATATTCTCCTCTCACAGGTAGAAAAGAAAACTCAACTTCCAAATTGCAACCACCTGAGAACCCATTGGCAGAACATTAAGAGCAGTATTATTGACCAATACTATGGGGCTGACAACTGGGTCACTTTCTTCAACTGAGTGAAGCAAAAATAGACGAGCGAGCAAAAAAATTGTAATGATCTTAACATGAACTTTTATTTCCAGAACCAAATCCTGTCAAGAATGTTCGTGTTTCCAAAACAAACAGCATCTCAATAAATCTCACCTGGGATCGGCCAGTTGGATACCAGCCTGAGTACAATTACACAGTGCAAACACATGGAAATACATCTTCCGCTCAAGTGGTCAGTGATGAAAACCTACTTGTTGATGGCCTGAACTCGGGAGATAACTTCACATTCACCATCATCACCCTGGCAGCAGATGGCACCCAAAGCAATCCCGTCAGTTTGTCCCAGTGCACAGGTGAGTTTTAAAGCCTCGGTTACAGTCAAATCTGATTCATCTGACACCCTCGGGTGGTGCCGGACTGGCAGATGTTCCCATCTTTTGAATGGATTTCCAATTAAAACTCCAATGTAATTTTCAATTGAACCCAGTAAGGTTCAAGAAAGCACAGAAACGGGGGCGCTAGTGAGTTTCAAGGAAGTGTGAGAAACAGAACTAGTTGTGTTTAAATGGAGTGGGGGAATTAGCGTGCTCATGGGAATTGGGGACAAGGTTCGTGAAAAAGAGCATACGAAGCAACATCTGGAAAGCTAAGTACCAATCCATTGGGATTGCTGATCTAGGCTTGTCAGTCCCTAAATGTGGTTTCATCAGTTCGTCAGATTAGTCTTCTAATTATCTAATGCTATGTTAGGATGGCAATGTACAGAGGAGGCCAATTAGTCTGTTGTGCTGGATATTTGGAAGAATTACCTCACGTCCCTGCCACTGCTTATATGTACTGGAGGAAACTGGAGACAATGGTTTATGAACTGAGGAGAGGAAAAATAAATCAGAACTCATTGTTGACCTAGCAATAAAGTCCAGTATTGTTTTGCTTTATTCCATTACCAAACATTGTCATAATAGCTTCAGTTTAATTTCCAACCAGGCATGGATGTTGTGATTCCTAGTTTCAGACTGTGGATTAAGATGGTGCAAATCATGCCCATAGGATCCCACTGAAAACCATTACCCAGGAAAATACCTTGTTGTCTCGGCTAATTGGCCATCTATTTATATAAATGAATGTTCACTTTTTATTTTTACTAATTCAATAACCTAAATTGATACTAGAAGTCTATAGACAAAACACCAAATAAACAGCTTCTGGTGAAAATCGTTTTTTTCCCCTTTCTTACGCACTTTCATTGAAGGTGAACTCAGACCCAAGCAGATGCTGCTACTAATCTTGGAGTCTCTAGGCCAGAGAAAATAAAAAAACAATTGTGTTTGCCAACATTGATCGTCCAGCCACAATTCAATGTTTCCTTGTGGTTGAACTGATTGCCAAGTCTTATTAGTTTGGTTGATGCATACAGATCTAGGCAATTAACTGAAAAGGAGTTAAAAACTTAGCTGGTACTTAAGCAAATAATTTCTTCCGAAGAGGAAAAGAAGAATGTCAGAGGGCAGGAGTTGGATCATGATTTTATTTTCCCAAGTCATGAATTCAGTAGGACAAGATTTTCTTCATTGTACCAATGCAAGTTTTTGTTTCCCTGTAGATGCGGCTACAATTAATTCTTCTTCTCTGAGCTGTAAAGGAGTGAACAGCAGGCCTGTGCTTAATCTGATGTGGATATGTCCAAGTGGACTGAACACCGGCTTTACACTCCAAGCAAAACAGAGCTCTGACGTTGTAATAAATGGAATCAGTGCACCGTGTATTTCAAATAAAGAGCATCAATACAACCTGAGCAATGTTGAATTCTCCACAACCTATATTGTCAGTATCACCACCAAGTCATGTGGTTTGCCAAGTACACCAGTCAGTATAAACTGTAGATCTGGCATTGCTGGTAAGTGAATTCTCTCACTATGTCCGTGTGGTTCAAAAATATTATGGTCAGAAGTCTTCCCTGATTCATACAGAATATGCATTCATTTGTTATTTTCTTTAAAAACCAATTTCTGTCATATTTTGTTGAAAAGCAAGATAGCAGGTGCTAGAAATTTGAAATGATATTGGTAAGTGCTGGAAATATTCAACAGATCAGCCAGTACCTGTGAGGAGTGTTCATGTTTTGGGACAAAGACCCATCTTCAGAATAAGGAGCAAATATTTTTTAAATCGGGTCCTTCCTGGACCAAGTGACCTAAAAACATTGTACATTGCAGGTTTTTAAAATACCTCTCCTTAGCTATTTTTTTCCTGCATCTCTTGATATTTATCCTTTCACATGACATTGTTTCTTTGTGAAGATCTCAGTAATTATTCAATAATATAGCCACACTCTCTACATGCAAATGCTTCCTCTTTGGACCGTAATGCAATCTATATTTTCCTTTACAATCCTTTCATTTTATCCAATAACAACATGTCATTTATTTCCTCTGTCACTTTTGGGCAATTAAGGCACTCTTTTTAAATTTATGAATGGAACACTTATGATGCCTCCTTTTACTGTTCCTTTGTAACGTTGGTTTCTGTAGTCATTCAGGATGCTCTGTTTTGTACTATTTCATTTTCCTTTGAATTAATTTGTCAATGATGGGTACCTATTTCTTATTTACTGCTAATATGCCATTTTTTGTTTCCAGTGGACCTGTATCAAATCCCATTTATAGTCCCTTAAATTAACTTTTTTGATTATTGTTGCATTTTGATTATTTTGACTTGTTTTTTACTTCACTCCTATCTGACTTTTCCACTGTTTGGATATCCCTTCGTTCTCATGGTTATATGTCTCCCTGACTTCAAGCACTTTTGTGGGGGGGTTTTGGCGGGTATTTTTCCTTGTTCCCTTCTTACTAAATGCCTAATTCTGTAAATCCACATCTCTTTATAAATGAAAGAACAAACTATGAATGCAGCAACAAAAGGGAAAACATCAAATAAATAATCAGGGGAGAAATATTGCCTTGGCTCTTGTTGAATACTCCATTGACTCCATCTGCACTTCACGTGACCTTGGCAAGGCCACCAGCATAATCAGGAACCAGTCTCGCCCTCTCCTCCCATCAGGCAAGAGGAACAGGTTTGAAAACGCATATCTCCAGATTCAGGGACAGTTTATTACCAGTTGTTATCGGGGAACTGAACTGTCCTCTCAACAGCTAGAGTGCAATCCTGGCCTCCCATCTATCTCATTGGAGACCTTTGAACTATCTTCAATTGAACTTTATCTTGCAATAAATGTTGTACTCGTTATCCTTTATCTGTACAATGTGGACGGTTTGATTGTAATCATGTATAGTGTTTGACTGAATAGCATGCAACAAAAGCTTTTCATGCATATCTTGGTACATTTGACAATAATAAACTAAACTAACTAGGATGTTAAATACCTATTCAAGCCCAGACATCAGCAGACATAGAACAATACACGCAGGAATAGGACCTTCAGTCCACAATGTTTGTGTTGAACATGATGCCACGACCAACTCTTATCTGCCTGCACATGGCCCATATCCCTCCATTCCCTGCATATCATGTGCCTATCCAAAAGGCTCTTAAATGCCACTATCGCATCTGCCTCAACTGCTAGCTGGCAGTGCATTCTAGGCGCATTCCTATCTATGCGCCTCACAATTTTATATGCCTCTATTGAGGTCTCCCCTCAACCTCCAGCATTCAAGAGAAAACAATCCAAGTCTGCTCAACCTATCTTTGTAGCTAAAATTCAGAGGCAATTATGTAAAAGTTGCAAGTGTTTTTAAGTCTGAAACTTTGCATGCCGTGTTCATGGCCAGAACATTGATCACCAAACTTGGCATTCTTTATGTGGTAGAACGATGTTGAATTCAGGAAAATCAAAGCAACATTTTGCCATGGCTTTGGCAGGTGAAGGTAACCAACCCAGCTGGAGGGTAGGTCAGATGATCAGAGGGTATAATGAATAATCTCACAGCTTCCAATGATAAATCTGATATATTGACTTCAAATTGGCTGCCTGACTGAAGCCTTGTCTCTCATTTGAGATTCTCTCTAAGATGCACTAATAGAGTTGTATAAAAGTATTTATTCCACATCCATCTGACTTGAAGGTAAAGTAAAGTGTATCTTCAATAACCAAATGGAATGAATCCCTTCAATAAATAGGAGCAAGAAAGAAAGGCAACGGAAACTTTACCCACAGGATAAAGTGCTTTGACGTTAGCTGTCAGGAAAAGTAATTGACATTAAAAAATAATTTGGGATGCTTTTACTGAAGTGAAAATAAAGGAAGGATATGGAGAACAAAGAATAATGAGTTCAATCCATTAATAAGAAGCAATGTTTTTCGTTTGTATGTTCTAAAAAGTTTATATATTCTAAAATCCCTCCTATTGTTAATACTGTACTGTACTCAATGCATTCAGTGTAATGCTGTGTTATTTGACAATATCCAATTCATTTACAGCTCCTCCGCCACCTCTTAATAAATTAGAATTACTAAATCTTGATATATCCCACAATTCAGTGCGGTTCAATATCAGAAGAGATGCATTTAATTCTACCAACGGTCCAATTTTGACAATTGCAGTGATTGTTACAAAAGATGAAAATGGTAAGTACTTAGTTTTTAATCATTATCATCCTTTTCCTGAGTAGATTAATAATCACTCAGTGATCATCTTGGCAAATGATTTGCAGCACATGTTGCACCAGAAGGCAAAAATATCCCTGGCCCAGAATTTATTTTATTTTTATCTTAGACTGGCTACCAAGCCTCAGCAAGTGATTAGTTTGTAAAATAGATCGCCAAAGGTTTAGAGAATACCCTGATTGTGCCTGAACAGTACAGGGACCAGGAAGTTTGGAGCAAAACCTGACCAAACTTTTGACAGATATGCTGGTCCTTTCCAGCTGAAGGGTAAATTGTATTTTAATTGTATCTTGGGTGCCATTGCTACATTCTTCAGGGGGTGAAAATTGACATCAATGCAGATGGTTCAGGTTGTGGGGTCAATAAGTAGTTGAACATTGCAGATACCATTGATTGGTTTGTTGAAGTAATGGATCAAATAGTATTTGCCGACTTTACTGAACATTTTGAAAAGGACCCGTAGGCTCATAATTATTCATAATGCAATTACTTAGAAATAAACTGTGATTGATGTAACTATATATCATAGAATTGTACATCAGAGAAATGGGTACTTCGGGTCACTCCGTCCACGCCAAATTAACACAAATCCCATTTGGCCGCATTAGGTCCGTATCTCTCTATGCTTCTCCAATCCAAGCAGCTGTCCATATCCCTTTGAAGTATTGTAATTGTATCTACCTCCACCACCTCCTCTGACAACTCATTTCAGATATTCACCATCTCTGAAAAACATACCCCTCATAACTCCTTTTAAAGTTATACCCTCTTTCATTAAATGTATGCCCTCTAGTTCTAGACTCCCCTGCACGTGAGAAATGATTCTGACTCTCTATCTTATCAATACAACCTTTGTGCTGCCACCTGTAATGTAATTGGTTTAAACCACACTGGTTTGTTTAATGGTGCCATGTGCGAGTTGTGTTATAAAAATAACACCCAACCTCTCAAAGGTATTGGGCAGATACAAACATCGAAAATAGATGCAGGAGGAGTCCCTTCGAGCAGTCTATCAATCGATTCAATGTGATCATGGCTGATCATCCAAAAGCAGTGCCCCCGTTCCTGCTTTCACCCCATATACCTTGATTCCATTAGCCCTAAGAGCTATATCTATATCTTGAAAACATCCAGTGAATTGCCCTCCACTGCCTTCTGTGGCAGAGAATTTCACAGATACACAACTCTCTGGGTGAAAAAGTTTTTCCTCATCTCAGTCCGAAATGGCCTATCCCTTAAGGGCCTGTCCCATGTGGCGATTTTTTTCAGCGACTGCCGGCGTCATTGACTGACGTATATCAGGGGCGACAAGAAAAATGTTGCGACACTTGAGGAAACACCGTGCATCAATATGTCATCACGGCGCGTCACTCCGCATCACACCGTGACTTTTTCAGTGACCTGATACGTCAGTCAATGATGCCGACCGTCGCCGAAAAAATCGGCAAGTGAGACAGGCCCTTTATTCTTAAACTGTGACCCCTGGTTCTGGACTCCCCCAACATCGGGAACATTTTTTCTGCATCTTGCGTGTCCAATCCAACGTGACACAATCCCTTAAGAATTATGTATAAGATCCCCTTAAATTCCAGTGAATATAAGCCCAGCCGATCCATTCTGGGCAGGCTAGTACATCATTCCTTGGAGTGAAGATGGGTGAACGGTGATCCTATGAAGCATAACATCAAGAGGGAAAAAGATAGGATGAATACACAAACTCTTTTCCTAGTGGTGTAAATCAAGAAATAGAGGGCATAGGTTTAAGGTGAGTGGGGAACGATTTAATTGGATCCTGAGGGGCAACTTTTTCACACCAAGAGTAATGGGTATGTGGAATGAGTTGCGGCTGCCACAATAACAACATTTAAAAAGTTTAGACAGGTACATGGGTAGGAGAGGCAAAGAGGGTTATGGGCTGCACACGGATGAGTACATGGCAACAGCTTGGATGTGACCTCTTAGTTGGCGTGGATATGTTGGGCCAAAGTGCCTATTTCCATGCTGTATGATTCTGTGACTCTCTCAACTGTATGTTTGAATTTCCAATTGTGATTGCAGTTGCTAGTTTGGTTGTGAATAAGGTCCAAAATAAATCATCTCTATTTAGAACCAAAAGTTTAAATAACTTGTGGATCATCACTCTTGAGTAATTGTAACTCTGAAAATATTAAGCTAAGCATGTTCATGTTTTGCAATAATGACATTGTATGCCTCTTGATTGCAGAGGCACGGAAAAAAACTCTATTGAAGCATTTAGAATGTTTGGTTTGTTAAATAATGTTGATGTGAAGGGAATTGTATAGGTGATGAATGAAAGGAATCAAATTGATAGATGTGGTGTTCTTAGCTCAGTCCATGCTTTATGTCCTTAAGATTGTTTTTTGTTTTGCAGAAAATGCTCCTGATGCCAATGATCTGGCAACAGCATATAGCAGTGGTATATTAACCTATGTGGCACTAGTGATAGACTTGCCACCTGCTCCTCAAAGTACCAGACTAGATGCTCAGACAGATCCCATCTCCATCAATGTAGGAAATAATAGTAAAAGTAAGGGCTATGTAAACCAGGAACTAACTCCTTTGACCGGTTATCGGTAAGTTTTGTGATGATCATGCATCTTAAGTGGCTTTACGAAAAAAACTGTTCTATATGATATGCGATGCGATGATCATTTATGAACCATGAAATTCTTCTTTCAATCTATCCGGTCTTGGAATATTTAAATAATTTAGGCGGCTTCATGTGACAAATGATGCCTGTTGTGTAAACTCGTTGTTATTGTGACCCCTCGCAATGTGTCTCTCGTTGTCCTGAAAGCTAGTTCTATTCCAAATGCAACAAAAATCTTCTTTTGATGCTATTGAATTTGAACTGTGCAGAATTCTAGTAAACAATCTTCAATCTCCAGGTGACAGTGTTTTCTCCCATACCCTTTACTCTGTGCTTTATTTCAGATTTAGTTTGGTTGGATTTACGGAAGTACAATATAATGAGGAGAATAAAATTGATTCAAACAAATCCTTATATTCAACATATGATTATTCGGGGATGATTACATTGAAGCAAAATCCAGGTTTATATGAATTAAGATTTATTTCCTGCATTGTTGAAGATTTTACTGAAGTTATTTGACCTTGCATTTCTTTTTTTCTGTTGCAAGCTTCTTGGCGTTCCCTTACTCCCGTCCCCAGTATTACTCATCTCAAGAGCTAACATTTGCTGCTTCGGATCTTAGGTTTGGAGGAAAATCAGTTGTTGCAATCATGTGACTTATTTTAAATTTTCACTTCAACATCCATCTCCTCAGGTTCTTCCATTGGAGATTGTCAAGTGGACTCAAAGTATTTTAAAGATTCATTCATTTGAACTGCATAAACTTAATTGTTCAATGATTCTACATCTAGCAACATGAGATAGTTTTCACCAAATTAGTCTGGGTTAAGTTTTAACCAATGTTTCAAGGAAAAGGAGTCCCACTGAATAAACAATGTCTGGTAATAATTGACAATGCATTTCCCTTCTTGAAATTACGCACAGATCCAACTCGAACCCTTGGTTCCAGACATTTTCAGGATTATCCGTTTTGCTGGTCCACCAGAGGTCACTGCCTTCGAGAGGAGTCGAATGGTCTGCCTAGGCCGCCAAGGGGTTGAGATACCAGCTCACAAAGTCAGCCTGGGATCTGACGACTCCAGCTGGGCCAGTGTTCCAGAGCCACGGCCACAGGGGGAAAATTCAACCCGCAGATCGGCCGCAGAAGTCCTAATGAAGTTGAGATCAGCTGCCTCATCCGGCCTGGGCAGCATATTTTTGGAGGGGCGTATAGGGAGGCTTTCAAGTGCGCTGTCGTGATTCTGTCTGGATTAAAGGAGGTGAAGGGCCACGAGTTGTCAGAAAATCGGTGGTGGACTTGTAATTTGAAAGAAGGAACTTGATTGAATTAATTCATTTTTATTTCTATTATATTACTAACGTGCACACAAAATCAGACAACCCAAATTCTACCATTCTTGTCACAGTTGTTACCGGCAATTGTAATTCGAGCGGAGTTTTTTCTAACTTTTAGATACGGTGCCATTAAGTCTCGGGGCTTTGACTTGTCTATTGCAGGTGTCATTATTGGAGCTGTGGTTGGAACTATCCTGGGTGCACTTGTCATAATTCTCCTGGCAATACTGCTTATTTGGTGGAAGAAACGGTAAGCTATGTTCTTGATTGTAAATGGAGTGGGAGGGGTATATTCAATCTTATCCTCAACACATTATTTGTGCTAGGAGTGATGAATGTACAGCAAGCCTCCTGCAGAATTTGCAGCTAGTCGAATTAAGCCATTCAAATACAAGTTAATTGGATTGTAAAGAAAAAAGTGTGTGGGGGGGGGGAACACTCAATATGATAATATGAAATTAGTATCATAGTAGCTTCCCATTGCCATATTTCACTACAGTGGCCCTCGAAGGCAAGAAGAGCATAAAGGGCCTGTCACACGAGCATGCGACTGCATGCGGCAAGTGCAACCTAACGTGGTCGCTTGAGCCGTACGGCCTCGCGGGGCCGGTCCCACTTCGATCACCGGAGCCGTATGGAGTTGTGCGGAGCTGGTCTCGACATCGCGCGGGGCTCCGAAAAACTGACGGTGTTCAAAAATTCCGCGCGGCAACAGCCTGCCGGCCCGCAGCCGCATTGAGGCCGTACGCACTGTCTCGACGGGCGTGCGCACCGTACACACCGTTTCGACGCCGTACGCAGCGTCTTGGCGCCATACGCCTAGCGCAAACTTCCCGCGGACTTCGCTCGAACTTCACATGAACTCGTACGGGATCACTCGACCTCCGCACGGCCCCCGTTTCCAGTTTCGTCGTGCTCGCCGCATGCAGTCGCATGCTGGTGGGACAGGCCCTGTACGGGGATCACTCTACCTCCGCGCAGCCCCCGTTTCCGGTTTGGTCGCGCTTGTCGCATGCAGGCGCATGCTCGTGGGACAGGCCCTTTAGGCAACACTGTGGAAACTGGACACACTAATGGAATAACCATAAACTTTGACTAACCAGTTGTGATATTACTAGTAATCAACCTACTTTTCCTGTCTGTTCACAGAACAAAGTCGAACAACAAGAATTTAACCCAACTTCCAATCCCAAATATGAGGTACTTTTATTGGGTACACAAACCAAGGGCTGGGGTCATGCATGTAGAACAACTTTGAAATCGAAAAGAAAATGCCTGAGGTTGATGTACATCTGGACGTAATGTTTAACTTGAGTTCCATGGTCTTTTAATATGTAAGACAATGATGAAGGTTCCATAGTTTTAATTTTCAGCGAATATAATGAGTTAGAGCGAGACATGATGTGGCAATTAATCAAATCCAACAGCAGTGCATTGAAATAAACCATGTGTGGAATTTTTTGTGGTGACAAGAAATGAAAGTTAAGGGAGGAAAGTGCATAATTGCACTGATTGCACAAAGTTAAGATTTAAGTGTAGAAACATTCCATATATTGGCTGATGAACAAGAGAGGACTTGTGTAGGGAGTAGTTTATAGGCCTCCCGATAACACAGGGAATCTGCAGAATGTATGAATCCAATGATTGGATTAACCTTGCAAAATCAAAGTTATTTTAATGAGAGGCTCCAAATGCCATATTGATTGACAATGCAACTCAAACAAAACAATTATTTTTTTGCCCACAATCAAGAATCAGCTAATTCTTGGACATAGCATCAGTAAGTTCTGGAGCTGCTTGGTTGTTAAAATGCAGCATTGTAACAATGAGAATGGTCAGGGTAATCAGGTAAAGTGGAGAGCAATACTCGGAGATTTGGGCATTCTCTTGCCCACCAATTTCCTGGCATGCAAACTTTAAAGTATTTCTGGTATTGGAATATATTAGTCAACAATTAACTCTCTCCTCCCCCCCTCCCTCCTCCCCCTCTCTCTTTTTCAACAGGGTAGCAAGAAAGTAAGTATGAGCCTTAATTTTCTAACTTGGCAACTTGCATTCAATTGTACTGTCATATTATTTAAACACACCTGTGAGCTGTAATCATTTGGCAAAAATGGACCATAGAACCATTTTGAAAGTGTTAGGTTGGAGAGGGTCATTGATGGGGAAAAGGGAGAAGGTACAGGCCAGGTTATAATTGCTTTGTAAAAATTCATAACCACGCACAGAATGTAG
The DNA here is from genome assembly GCF_028641065.1 of Leucoraja erinaceus. Taxonomy (NCBI): domain Eukaryota; kingdom Metazoa; phylum Chordata; class Chondrichthyes; order Rajiformes; family Rajidae; genus Leucoraja; species Leucoraja erinaceus. The sequence continues at coordinate 25,233,762 of NC_073394.1, read as the reverse complement.
CATTTGACTGAAGCAAACATCGAAGACCACTCTACAGGTTAACCCATGATACATCCATTCGAGTACTGGAAATTCATGTTTGCAGAATTTATAACTCGATGGGCGCGGGGGGGGGTGCGAAATATTAATGAATAAATGTTTTTTTCGATTTGCGTTTCTTGACAAAAAATTATAATGCAGCCTGTTTTATAGGGATATTGATATAGGAGTTTTCTTCATTGTGTCAAAACATGGTGTTCTGGAAACCACACAGTCTCACATGGAGACCATGTGGCAAACATACAAGTGGTGGTAAAATAGTCTCGGCACCAGATGAGTACATTGATTGTTCATTCTCTCACTTGGTTTCAGTGTAAATGGGGGTATTTACAGAAACCTGGATTAATCTGACCTGAAAGTATATAGTGGTATAAAAAAAGGAAGCTTTGCTTCACAAATGATCTGTTTGTTACTGATGGTAATGAAGTGGTGGGACATTTTACATTGCATCTAACTTGTGCTGAATCTAACCTCAGATAAAGGATACTGATAGTTATGTTTTGTTTCCTGGCAATGTTTTTATTTAACCTGGAGGACTAAAACTTAATAAAATTATTGACATATCCAACATTTTAAACACATTAATTCTCAGCCCTGAGGAGTGATTTGTTATACATTGGTATTTCTTACAGTGCCATCAATGTGGATTACTTTGAAGGATATTTCAGCAAGCAACATGCTGACTCTGATTGCGGATTTGCTGAAGAGTATGAGGTGCGTTACAAATCCATCCATGTGTTTCTCTTCATTCTGATTTGGTGCATTCTTTCCTCATCTAGGTTAAGTGATCTTTATGGCAAAATCAAGTTTCTCCTTGTTTTCATCAAAATGCGTGTTTTGGCACCCCTGTATTTACAGTTGTAATAATATCCCACTTCCATAATATGTAACCTACCTGGTAGCTTCTGCCACCACAGTTTACTTATTGCCAGAAGAATTCACAAGTCCATCTCCTCCAATTTTTTATTGGATGAAGGGACTGACAGCCATGGATGGCACAGTCATCTTAAGGTGGAGATCCGGAGGTAGCGATGTGTTTGCTTGATCATTGTTTCTGCTGTTTTGCGAATCATACTTTCCAAACATGAGCAAATAAACACATTGTTAACAAGTTGGGGGATCGGGTTGTGATATTTCAAGAATCACTAGAGTTAGGAGTGGTTCTTGAAGATTGGAAAATTTCAAATATCACCCCACTGTACAAGAAGGGAGCAAAACAGAAGAGTGGAAACTATAGGCCAGTTAGCCTGACATTGGTAGGATTTTAGAGTCAACTAGACTAAGTGGGACCTGTTGGGAGGCCTGATCCTCCAACGCAACCCATTCCCCAACCCATTCCCCCTCTCCCCCATGGCTCGTCCCCCGTCTTTTTACCAAGCTCACTCCCCCCCTGTGGAGGCCAAACCAGTGGATATTCTTAAGGCAGAGATAGACAAATTCTTGATTAGAAAGGTGTCAAGGGTTAAAAGATGAAGGCAGGAAAATGGGATTAGGAAGCAGAGATCAGCCATGATTGAATGGCAGTGCAGACTCAATGGGCAGATGGCCTAATTCTACTGCTATAACCTATGAACTTGTGATAAAGGCATGTTAAACTAACACACTCGTATGTCGTTCCTTTTCAGGAACTAAAGACAGTCGGAACATTGCAGTCAACACAAGTCTCCCAGCAACCTTTGAACAAGCCTAAGAATCGTTACAATAATGTTTTGCCTTGTAAGTGATCTTGAGTGTGCACCTGAACACATTTCTCTCTGTTCATTTTTTTCTCACTCAGCCAGAAATATTTTCCTTACCTACTTTGCGTTTCCTTATGTGTCAATCATTCTTTTTCCACACTATGCTCTTTCTGTTTTTGCTCACATTACTCAATACCACCCTTCTGTCCATGCTGTAAACAGGATCATTAAACCACAGATAGATTAATGATGACAATGCTTGAAGCCATTGCCCCTTTTGGAATGGAGTCTGGGTAACTCTGCTCCCTGCTGTTTGCTGTAAAAGGGATGATGGAATACCTCTTATTGCTTTGTTTTTGGTTTTGTTAGGTTGAGACAGCCCTTCCAAATCTTCCAACAGCTCGTTCTCCTGCTTTCACCATCATAAAACCTTCTGAGTGGAATTACCAAGCCCTTTGCAAGAGCTGTTGATTTTGAAAGAGAACCCTACCATCAAAATAGAACATGCCCCTGCCTGTTGCTGATCGTTCATTTTGGTATCACCTGCAGCAGGGTAAAAACTGATTGAAGGGTTGCCACTCAGATGCAATTCATGTCCATTCCAATTTTGGGAACACTTAAAGCTGCACATCGTATTGCCATATTACCATATACGTTGAATCCCCAATATCAGCCAAGAGCAGATAGACACAAAAAGCTCTCAGAACTCAGGGGGACAGGCAGCATCTCTGGAGAGAAGGAATGGGTGACGTTTCAGGTCGAGACCCTTCTTCAGATGGCAGAGGTGTCTCGACCCGAAACGTCACCCATTCTTTCTCTCCAGAGATGCTGCCTGTTCCGCTGAATTACTCCAGCTTTTTGTGTGTATCTTCAGTTTAAACCAGCATCTGCAGTTCCTTCCTACACATCAGCTAAGAGCAATTGTACTTGGGAAATATGATTGAGCTAGACTAAGTGGAACCCGTTGGTTCCCCCAATGCAATATTCCACCTCTCCACCAATTCCAATATTGGTGGCCAGTGGGGGGGCTTTCTGGAGCACTAGTATGGGAGTTGTGGGCTGAAGGGACTGGTTTCCACAGGGCTAGTATGGATATTGTGGGCCAAATGGATTCTTGGGCTGGTGGCTCAGACACTCAAGCCTGTTGTTCTGGCAGCTCACTCACTCACGGCTGGTGGGCTGGCAGTTGACTCACGACTATTCCTTGAAATTCCATTTCAAGCAGGGTGAAAAACCACCAAACTCAAGTGCAGTTACTTACCACTTCAAGCAGGGTGCAAAGCCACTAAAGGCAGCGAGTTGTGACCTCTCCCTCCTCCATCTTGCAGAGACTGAGCCACGCCCACACTACTGGGTAATGTAGTCCTCCTCTCCCCCCCCCCCCCCCCACAAGAAGAGGAGTGGCCTTCACGGCGTGATTGACAGGAGAGAGAATCTCAACATTTATAAACACTAATAACTCTTTTATTTTTATCGAATGGGTTGACTGGGCTTATATTCACTGGAATTTAGAATTTAGTGGGCCATTTAGGACTGAGATGAGGAAAAACTTCTTCAGCCAGAAAGTTGTGAATCTGGAATTCTCTGCCACAGAAGGCAGTGGAGGCCAATTCACAAGGTATATGGGGTAAAAGCAGGAACAGGGTACTGATTTTAGATGATTAGCCATGATCATATTGAATGGCGGTGATGGCGCGGCCTACTCCTGCATCTATTTTTCTATGAAAGACATAGAAGATTGAGATAGAGAGAGAGAGAGAGACACGCTCTGATGCTAGATCAAAGGGATATCATTGAGAATTGTTGGGCTATGAATACAAGGCTAAATGGAAGCTAAGTTTCTTTTTAACTATTTTGGTTTAGTTTAACGTATTCAATTGTGTGTTTTGCATTCTCTAAGTTAAAAAAAATAACTTTCAGTGAATTACAAACTTTGTATTGGAGGTTGGGCTTTCTTCGTATAGAGGGAAGCTTTGTCACTGCTCAGACCAACCTGATGGGGTACAAGAAACATAATTACCAATAACTTCTGTTATCTAAGGTTTTTGTGCGATTACACCTGCACTGCAGTATTGTCCTTGATGTTTATGGATGGATGTTAATTGCATTATCCACAGTTCAGAGACTTACCAAACTAATGCTTGGAATAGCTATGTTATCTTATGAGGAAAGGTTGGGCAAGCTTGGCTTGTAAGCAAGTGTAGAAGCATGGAGAGGGGCTGAATTGAATTGTATAATATCCTGAAGAGTGGCTGGTGAGAGGATGTTTCCTCTTTTGGCTAGAACAAGAAAACACTGCTTAAAAAATAGGTTAAAACATTTCTCTGAGGATCCTAAGTCTTTGAAACTATGAAAGTAGTGGAAGAAAAGTCGTTGAATAGTCTGAATATTTTAAGGAGAGAAGAACAGATTCTTGACAAACAAAATGAAAACTGCAGGTGGCAATTCCTACAGCCATATGCATTGCGAAATAATATCTGAGATGGCTTGATCATGCTATAGTGTCTGAGCAAATGCCAATACCATTGATAAATCTGAGGAGCTATATATCTGTGCTGTCTATCCTTTGATGTTTTATCACACCTAATATGTTTATCTTTCTATTTGTTTCTAGATGATAACAGTCGAGTTAAACTCTCTGTCACTTCAGATCCATCCAGTGATTACATCAATGCTAATTTCATGCCTGTGAGTTACATTAATTCATTCTATATAGAATTGGATGTACATGGATTGTGATAAGTTCATAATTCACGGATGATTTGAGATCAGAGGATGTAAGATCTGTAAAAGTAACATAATGATGAGCAAACTGGTTAGAAATTCAGAAAAAAACCTACGGTGAAGGTAATAATTCACATTTGGAGAAAAAGATTCACGGGACTGTTTATATTTGATTTGAACTCAAGATATTATCATTATTTTCCAAGGACACCAAATTGGAATATATTCAGCAGGGCAGTGACCTAAGGTCTTCATAGACAAGATATAATTATTTAATCCGAAATGAATTTCAATATATATTTCTGTTTGGTGCTTTTTGTGATGAATGTATGGAAGTCACTTACTTCTTCAGAACAGAATCCAAATGGAATAGAGGTGCAAGGGGAACAAAGTGCAGGTTAACCAATTCATAAAGTATAACAAAGCATTGGAACATCATTTAGGAAAGGTTGAAGTTTAGATGCAGAGATATGACCTGCTAAACTATAGGAAGGAATAGGAATATTTTATGGTCACCTGCGTACACAATGTATACGAATAGCAGCCAACGACGGCGCTAACAAAGTTACAAAGCACGCCGCTCCCCCTTTTGTTTCCCCCCCTCTCCCCAACAGTCCCCCCACGCCAGGTCCCCATTGTCCTTTGTTTCCCCCCCCCCCATTGTCCATTGCTCTCCCCCCCCCCCCCTCCCTCACCCGCGGTCCCCCCACGCCGGATCCTCCATTGTTCATCCCCTCGGCCCCCCACAGCAGTCCACCACGCTCTCATCGACCATCGACCACCATCGCCACCGCCACCGCCACCGCCGCAACGCTTCACAACCACCGAGACCCCATCGACGCGAGGCTTCACCGCTCCTACCGCCAAGGTCTCACCCCTACCACGCTCCATTTCACGCCTCCGTGGTTGCGACCCGGGCCCCAGCCGTGGACCCGGACTCCAGCCCACGAGGCACTGGCCGGGCCCCAACCCGGGCTTCTATGCGGCGATTATGTGGGTCTGGACACAGCTACAGAAAGTCATTCATGGTGGTTGATACCATTGGCCAGCCAACATCAGGAAGTTGAACTTTCTGTTCCCTCCTGAATTTTTTTTATGAGTTTCTGAATAGTACCTTTCATGTTTTATTACAGATTGTTTATAATTATAATAATTTAATCTGATGAACTATTTCCTCTTAGGGATACCACTCGAAGAAAGAGTTCATTGCTGCACAAGGCCCATTGATGAATACAGTGAGCGATTTCTGGAGAATGATTTGGGATCATCGTGTACCAGCTGTTGTCATGCTTACCAAGTGTGTAGAGCATGGAAGGGTATGTGAATCATTTTCATTTTTACGGATATTTGAAATACTTCCCAATTTCTTTCAGATGTAAAACAAATTCTAGCCTGTCCCAAATTAAGGGCCTGTCCCACTTGGCAATTTTTCAGCAGACTGTCAAGTCAGAGTGAAACACACACACACACACACATCGCAAAGGCGGGGGCCGAGAACATGACAGTCGCCGGCAGTCCGCTGAAAAATCGCCTAAGTGGGACTGGCTCTTAACTAAAACTACCTACGACTACCTCGACTACACATAACTACATGGCGACCCCACTACAACTGCACCTACAACATCAGGATTATCGATTTTCTCCATGGGGACCAATTTTTGGTCGCAGAAATTTTTTTAATGTGTTGAAAAATTTGCGGCGACCATACAGAGGTCACGGCTAGTTCCCAGAATGCGGGAAATCCTCGCTACCATGAAGGAGACTTGCCAGAGACCACCAGCGAACATATGGTGACCATGTGGCGATCATGAGGCGACTGCAGAGTCTCGTGCACTCGCCTAAAAAGTTGCCTAAGTGAGACAGACCCTTTATTCAGTATGAGCAGGTGGGATTAGTGTAGTCGACATGGCCAAGTTGGGCTGAAGGCTTTGTTTCCATGCTGTATGATTCTCTGACTGAGCTGGATGTTAATATTGTACAACAGGGTCTACACTCTCAACTAGCGGTAGAATGAACCTGAATAAGATGATACCCATCTTGAATGCTGCATTTGAACAGGAGCCTCTTGCTATTATGGCCATGTAGTTTTACATTTACATTAGTGTTAGTAATTCAGAACTTCAAATAATATCAATTTTAGTGGAAACAAATTTCAAAGGCAGTGTGAACGTCACTACATCATCTGTTTAACACATGCAACAGAGGAGGAATTTTCACCCCAGGTCTTGTAATTAAACAATGAGAGTCATTTTTACTGTTAACAAACAGGAATAACTCGCCCATTCCCTTGAATCTGATTATCAGATTGGTACGTTGGCAAGAATTGCATCAACAATATAGCCTTCCGTAAGAACCTCTTCCCTACCAGTTGCTGCCGCACTCTGGCGTACTGATTGTCCTTCATCCCATTCTAACTTAAAGATAATGTGGGAACTCATGAAGGAGATTTCAGCTGCTCATGTGAAACAAACACAAGCTTCCCAGACACAAAGAAGACCATTCTTGTATTAATGCATTGCATGTCGGGCAAGGAAAAAGGCCCTTTGTGAGCCAATCTTGATCGTGTCAGTGAGAGCCAATAGATCTGTGAAATATGGGAAGATTACAGAAGATTTGTAGGTTAATTGGCTTCTGTGAATTGTTCCTAGGGTGTAGGATGCAAAAATGGGATAACATAGAACAAGTGTGCAGGTCACCAATGGTCAGTGTGGGCTTGGTGGGTCGAAGGGCTTGTTTCCTTGCTACATATCTTTAAAAAAACTATTGCTGCCTCAAAGGAGTCTCTGTATGTTAAGTTTAATTAGCGGAGAATGAATTGTCAGTCTCCTCGTTTAGAAGAGTACCGCCACCTTGGAGAAGGAACTCCTCTGTTCATCTTGATAAGTGCAGTTTATTATTCTGCAGTGGTCAGGAAGGATATCCTGATGAGAAGTTTCAATGGGCTCTGGGGTGAAAGATTAAGGAGCATTAAGGATTTCCTGAACAATCTGTTTAATTACTGAGACTTTTATATTTTTACCCTTTGACTTCCAAAGTGTTTGGATATCCTGTGTTGCCTTTAATAGAGTGACTAGGACTTGGTTATTCCCATCAGTGGACCCTGACGATATATCCATTGCAACAATATGAGGATGTGATAATATTTAAGAATGAATTTGTGAGTCAAATGACTTCATTTTTATTATGCGTTTACATTTTTGTACGTTAAAAACAGCTCAACATCCCTGCTTCTGGGCATGTTTCTCATCTGAAGCTGTTACCTGGTCTGCCATCTATTTAACTGTAAAATGTATAACATGATACTGGTGTCTTTGAATTGACATTCTGCTTCTCTATGAAATAAATCAATACTTGAAGTTGTGACTCCTTCAGTCAATTTTGATTGTAATATTCTCTCTGTCACCTTCTAGGCAAAATGTGAGCAGTACTGGCCAACTGAACGTCCACTCATTTTTGAAGACAAGATTGTTACTCTGACATCAGAAGTCATTTATCAAGATTGGACCATCAGGGACTTCTCACTGGTAAAGGCAAGTCATCTATGGCATCATAAACTTTAAAAAATATCAAGGAATTTGGTTCAGGTTTATAATTGTCGTGTGTACTGAGGTGGGGTGAAAAACTTTGTTTTATATGCTACTGGACCAAGTGCAGACACATTGGGTCTGCTCCCCCAACGCACCCGTTCCCTACCTGTAGCCCCCACGGGAGGCGTGGTCCTCCAACACAAGCCGTTCCCAAACATAAGTTTCCAGCACTCTCTGAGCAGTGGGCTTTAAAAAAAATTCCAATTGCACTTGCCCTGCATGTTGCAATAGCAATTCGCCCTCCCCCTCCTGTGAGGCGAAATGTTCATAGTGTTCCTGTGTCGTCACTGCTAGAGGGGGAAATGTGAATCGGAATATGTAAAAGTCTTGTGAAAGTTGGCATTTTTAAAACCTTAATCGCAAATAAAGTCAGATATAGCATGAGGTCTTCAGTGAAGCTGATCACTGCTAGCTGAGCCATTGTGACGTCATCAGTAAAAGCTGGTCGTTTTAAATTCAAAGTCTTTTGATGTTTTTAAACTTCTTATCAGTAATAAAGCATAAAATGTTCAGTGAAGGTGATCTTGGCCTCGAGGGGAAAATGTCAATCGGAATATGTAAAATGTAATTGTTACTGCGTGGTGTTTTTTGAAGATATAAAGACAACCACATATACACACACATATATACACACATACAAGATCTGAGTTTTAATAAGTACTAGACCAAGTACAGACCCATTGGGTCTGCTCCCCCAACGTACCCGTTCTCTACCCGTGGTCCCCACTGGAGGCGTGGTCCTCCTGATCACTGCTAGCCGAGCCATTGTGATGTCATCAGTTGAAGCTGTTTGTTTTAATTTCATAGTCTTTTGATTTTTTAGTCTTTTAATCAATAATGAGTCAAGAATAGGTCAAGAAATAAAGAAAAATGTTCAGTGAAGGTGATCTCTGTCTCTAGGGTAAAAATGTAAATCGGAATATGTAAAAATGTAATCGTAGTACCGCTTAGTGTTTTTGCGAAGATGTAAAGCCAACCACATATACACACACATATACACATGTACAAGTTCAGAGTTTTATTATATACTAGACCAAGTGGGACCCGTTGAGTCCCGTCCTCTCAATGCGCGGTTGTGGGGGGGGGGGGGGGGCACACACACATAAACACGTGCGAACATATACGCATGCATACACACATGCATACACACATGCACATACTCGCACACAAACATACGTGCACACACACACACACACACACACACACTAACTAATGTCCCCCTTTGATATTATACTAATATTATTCTTTCGCTCCTTTTACCCCATCCCCTGCCCTTTCCACTCATGCATAGCCCCCAACTGTTCAGGCACGGCTAGAAAGGGAGAGGGAGGGGAGAGAGAGAGGGCAGACAGAGAAAGAGGCAGAAGACAGAGGGCAGAGACAGGGAGAGGGAAGCGGGCGGACGTTGACTCGAGGGAGACCGCAGGCGGGCGGGCATCGACCCGAGGACCCCATTTCGTCAGCTTCATGTATTGCACACATGGAAGAGACACTTTACATGCTGCTTGCATCTAGTCATCCAAGTGTGCTCTTAATGAAATCTCACATCTTTGCGAGGGAGGGATGGAATGAATGTGACCACCGGCTAAAGCAAAGACATAGTTAGGACAGGGAAATAATCCCACCACTTAATTAACCAGGTTCCCGAATGTAAGAACTATTTATACATATAACATTTTTGTTTTTAAATCAATGTAACTCTTTTTTGATTTTTAATGCCGAGTTATAACCCCGTCCTGTGGGAAAGGCTTTTCGTGTCGAGACCCTTCAGAATCAGTCTTCAGGTCTGAAGAAGGGTCTCGACCCGAAACGTCACCCATTCCTTCCCTCCAGGGATGCTGCATGTTCCACTGAGTTACTCCAGCTTTTTGTGTCCATCTTCGGTCAAAACAGTTTACAAATTATCTGGTGTTTTGTGCATGGGAGCTTGTGTGCGTTACGCAGGCAACCAGACGGTAATGAATGAAACGTGCTTCTTGTTGTAAAGGGGGGTTGGGGGTGGGAGGAGATCAAATTGTTCGTTGCCATGCACACTGGTCATCGGCCTGCCAGGGAATTTGTGCCCCCCTCCTTGTTTTAAAAGGGATTTACTATGCCCCGAGCCATTTGTCCCGGCGGCCGAGGTGGGGATGAATCACCCAGTGTGGGTGTCAGGGTCCGGGGGTCGAGGGGGGGGGGAAATCACCCTGGAGTGGGTGTTGGGGTCCGATGGCGGTGCATCGCGGTCAGTGACTCTGGGTGGGCGGAGGGACCAGCCTGTCCCACACCTCTGCTCCACCCGACCCATAGCCCGTCACAGTGCGGCCTCACGGGGGAGACGAGGCGGAGGGCGGCCGTGGGAGGGTGGGGGTAACCCGAGAGATGCCCTCCTTTGGCCGCTTACAACTGGGTGCTCGGGTTCAGAGTGCACAGTTTGCTATGGCTTGTGTGTGAAAATGACCCCCACCCTCCCGTCTTCACCAACCAGTGATGTGGTGGATGCGGGTGGTTGGGCCAATCGCTGACAAGTCCCCCCCCCCTCCCCCCCGGAGCGTCATGTCCGTTATTTGATTTTTCTGTTGATCGGCCATTCAGTTAGTTGGCTTGTAGGCCACGCAGCCTTTCGTTTAGGTGGCGTTTCGGCAGAGCAGCCATTCGGTGAGTTTGCGTTTAGGCGATGCAGCCTTTTGGTGAGTTTGCGTTTAGGTGTCCCGCCCTTTTGGTTAGTTCGCATTTCGGCATCCCACCCTTTCTGTTAGTTGACGTTTCGGCTACGTACACTTTCGGTTATTTGGCGTTTCGGCTTAGTTTCCATTTGGTTATTTGGCTTCCATTTCTTTGTTTCGGCTTCTCGTCCTTCGACGCCACATCCGCACATGGCAGAATATAGTTCGCAGGGGATAGTTGAGACATATGCCATTGTTCAGATTCTGACAGCCAGCCATGAAGTGTAAAATAGATGCACAACAAAGCTGAGAATGTTAAAACTGCTGTTATTGGCCAGAACTTACCAGTAACCAAAGTTACTGAAGCTCCAATAACACTTGCTGCAGCAAAAGCAAAAATGTTTTCTTGCCCAGAGCATTCTTTTGGGAAATTGTACTTTCAACTCCATCGCTATTTCCAGTGGCTTGGACAATCTAGATGACTCCAAAAGTTGTCTGAACATTGTTGGGAAAATCCTGATGTCATTTTAAAATGTATTATATACAACAACAGTGCTTCAACAAGGCCAACGTTTGCTGAATATATTAGTCTAATATGCCACAAATCCGGACTGGGTGCTATATTCATCTTCTAATCAGAAATCCTGTTCTTTGTCAGCCTAAGGTCATTCTTTTGGAATGATCAATGCTGGCCCCGCTAATGAGAAAATTGCTTATTTTAGCTGTTGATACTCGTGTACCTTTTTTCCCCTGAGCAGGAATGGTTATGAAGAGTATAACTAGGCAAGAATAGTCATTCTACCAACAGCCTTGATCTTTTCTGTCTCGGCTGTTAGGTCAGTTCTCACCATTTTGGTTCTCCTTATTCAATGCTCATAGGTATGTGGAACAATGAACATAGGTGATCTGTGTGGGGTGAATGGTAATTAATGTTGTGCTCTGTTGCCTTTGGTGAAATTGCTGTCTTGTGAACCAAAGAGCTGTATAGATGTGTCCTGAGATTTTTACACTGTTTGCAAATAAATGTGATGTGGGTAGTATGTCTCATGGACTAAATGTACAGTAAATGTACAGCACATTTTGGTTTCGATTATTGTCACATGTCAGTTTAGTTTATTGTCAGAGCAGAAAGACAATACATAATTATAAACGAGCCATCCACAGTGTACAGATGCATGATAAAGGGAATAACATGTCAACGATTAGTGCAAGGGAAAGTCCGATCACAGAAGTCAGAGGATCTCCAATGAGGTCTTAGCTCGGGTCTCCTCTCTAGTTGTTGGTAGGATGGTTATGTTGCCTCACTTTTGTTGTACTTGACCTCCCAAATCATTCACAGAATTAAAGAAAGTTACCGATGAGCTGGGAACACTAGAGCAGTGAATATAATAGCAAAAGATGAACGATAAAACCTTACAATAGACAGTGGTTACAAATATACATTTATCATGGCTTTACCATTGGCATCTGAGATACAATTTCAAAGCATCGTGCTGTAAAATGTCCAAAACGTCCAAGGTCACTTGACTATTAATTGCTTGGCTTCACCTATTCAGCCTCTCTGACAATATATTTGTTTCTTCCCTTGCTTCAGGATAAATCTGGAGAGAAAAACCATGTCAAGCAATTCCACTTTACAGGCTGGCCTGACCATGGCGTTCCGAGCACTACCGGGATCCTCATCAAGTTCAGGAACTTAGTGCGGGATTACATCAATCAGCACCCAGTGAGTGGGCCTACTGTCGTGCACTGCAGGTGATTCTATTTCACTAATTTTTGAGGACTGCCTGATATCTTATTTATCTATCCAAAGTGCAGTATTTAAGTAGCTCTCAGGGTGAGCTGGGAGCTGGTCATACCAATGCCCGTGTAACAATGGATGGTTAAAATGAAGCAACATAATTTAAAATTCTTGCTTTGAAGCACACCCATGTCATCTCCAGATAGTTACCAGGCAATGCTGCCGAAGAGCTATCAAGGCCTCCAAGATTTCAAGTTTTCAATACCAGTGAAGCTTCTGAACGCTTTTGAGGCACCTAGAGAGTATCTGTAATTCTGCCCCCGTTGATAAGGTTTTGCAGCAGCACCTTTCATTTGTTCTACCTTTTGGTAATCTGTTCAGCACCAGTGGTGATGTGAGGGTGGGAGGGGTTATTGTCTCCCCAATCTTTATTTTCCTCTGCTATGTTCCAGCTAAAATGGACGAATAGTTTGCTGGAACATTCAGTAAAACTGAGATAAAATCCTATCATCATCTGATGAATGGGTTTGCCACATATTCCGCAGATTTTCGTTGTAATGTAAGGGAAATAAAGACGCATGTAACAGGGTCAGAAGGGATGAGGTGCATGGAGGCACAGGAAGTCTGAGCTGGCGATGGAGGGAGGCAAACTAAGGCACTGGAGAAGAAATAATTTACTTAGATGGTACTGTTACCATTGGTTTTCTGCTAAATTATTTAATGTGGTTCCATGTTCAGTTTTTTTTCTTTCTATTTATGATGTGTGTCAAGATACCAGCTACTGCTGCTGGAACATTCCATTTCCCAAATTCAGTATTAAGTACCCCCAGATAAAGTTGATAGATCAATTTAAAATCTAGCATTCCCCTTGACACCTTAATATGTTGTTACCATTAATAAATTACAAATAATAACACCTTAGCAGTTGAAAAGCATATAAAGATGCATCAGGGTGATTTTTGATTATCCATTTCCCACATCAGCTGAGTTCAGGTTTGGATTTGTTTATTATCGCTTCATAAACTAGGGTGCAATGGAATTTCTTGTTCGCATGAGGCCCATCAAATAAACAATATAGATACAACAATAATGCAAACAACAAATATCAAACAGTGGAATGGTGCAAATATTGTATTTTTGAACCTGCTGTGTGAAATTATGAATCAATGTTAAATAATTGTCATGCATATGTTGTGTGCCCAAGTTTGAGGTAATAAAGGTTGTTCAAATCACATTCACCCTTATATATGTTGCTCTTCACTCTATAAGAATGACAGTATTTCAACATGCTCCAATGATTAAAGGCTGACATTTAACATTTCTAGCAACAAATATTGAGAGTGGGGGGTGAAGTTTCACAAGGGTGCTTAAATGTCCTTCATGCTTGCAACATGACCAACAATCTTTTTTTTTTACAAAGTGCCGGAGTTGGTCGAACAGGAACATTCATTTCCATCGACAATATGATTCAGCAGATAGACAACAACAGAAAGGTCGATATCTGGGGTACAGTTTACCAGCTCAGAATGAACCGGCCACTGATGGTGCAAACTGAGGTAAGGCACTTTGCTGCAGCAAATAGATGTCGATCCGCAAAAAAGATTAATTACCATTTGGTAACTTACATGGATAACATCAAAAGAACTATAAGGCCTTTATTCACTGGCAGTTTTCCATATGCTGGAAGTGAATGAGATTCCAAACTTTGGCAAAAAACAACCTTTGCGGCTCTCAAAGTACTGTGGTTCTTCAATTTACAGATGTTTTAGTTATGAATTTTTAATGTAAACTAGTGAATCTTTGATTTATGAATCAAATTTTCTGCTATAAAGAAGAGCATGTGTTCAGAGAATTGCAGTACCAGAGGACCCACGATATAATTTGCCCATTCTTTTTGATTTCTGCAATTTTGTTTGAAATATTTTCCAGGAATGCATCCCTTTAGCAAATCAAGGAATTGTTGCATTCTATGCCCAATTAATGAAGGACTGGTTCCCATATGCCGCTTTAACCACTTTATCGTCCTTCTGTCCTACAATTCTCTCTGGAACTTTGCCATTCGTGGTGTAAATCCTCGCCGCAATAGACTCACCTTACATTTATCTGTTGTAAACTCCATCTGCCATTTCTCAGCTTATTTCACCAACATATTCAGATCACCCTGTAGCCTATGACGACCATCCATATTGTTAACAACTCAAATCAAGCTTAGTGTCTTATGTGAACTTACTGATCATGTGCTCTACATCCACATCAAATTATACACATACATTATAAACAGCAAGGGTCCCAGCAATGGACCCTGGAGAATACCATTAGTCACGTCATCCAATCACAAAACCAACCTTGTACCATCAACCTTGTCAACTTGCAAGTCTAACATCAATAGTAAAGTCATGAACATGTACAGCGTGATGTCTAACATTTTGGAGCAGTCTCCTTTGTGGGACCTTGTCAACGACCTTACTGAAGTCCACATGTACTGCAATGCCCTCGTCAATACATGTTATCTACTCAACAAAATCAAACTCAAACTCAACAGATTAGTCAGACTAGATCTGCCCTCAACAAAGCCAAGCTGGCAATTTCTGAATAGCTTCTGCCTTTCCAAGTGATCATTAATCCAGGATGTCATTAAGTTTTAATGGGTGCAAACGAGATTCACCAGGAAGTTATCTGAGGTTGCGGGCTTGAGTTACGGGGAAAGATTGGATAGTCTGGGAATTTTTTCTTTGGAGAGCAGGAGTCTGTGGGATGACTTTTATCGAGGTGTACAAGATCATGAGGGACAGCAATAAATTGAACGTTCAGTCTTTTCTCAATAGAAGATTCCAAAACTAATTGACGTAGGAGGCGAGAGATTTAAGGAGAACCTCAGGCAATTTTTTCCACACGGAGGGTGGTTCGTATTTAGAATCTGCCAGAGGAAGTTATAGAAGTCGACGTGAATGCATCTTTCAAAAGATATTTGGACAGATATGTGGATAGGAAGTGTTAAGAACAATATGGGCCAAATCCACCTCCAGTTTAAATTCCATTTGGAATATTTTGGAGGACCAAGAACCAGGCAAATGGGACTAGGTCAGCATGGGCAAGGTGGTTTAAAGAGTCTGTTTCCACACTGTACGTGTCCATGACTTTACTATTGATGTTAAACTTGCAAGACTGTAATTATCAGACATTTTCCTCTTCCCTTCTTAACAAGGGGCCCACATTTGCTGTCCTCCAGTTATCAAAACTAATAGAACAGTGGTCACTGTCCAAAAGGCACTTCTATGAACACTTAATCTGCCTGTTCCTCCCAATTTCCTAAGACTAGATTTCCTTTTCCCATGTAAGGCCCTCTACATATTGCCTGAGGAAAATTTCCTGAACACAT
This sequence comes from Leucoraja erinaceus, assembly GCF_028641065.1. NCBI lineage: Eukaryota > Metazoa > Chordata > Chondrichthyes > Rajiformes > Rajidae > Leucoraja > Leucoraja erinaceus. Next base: position 25,217,968 of record NC_073394.1, on the reverse strand, counting down.
TTGACAAATTCTGCCCCATCTAACCCTTTTTGTACTATGACATTCGCAGTCAATATTGGGAAAGTTAAAATCTCCTAATATGACACTTTATTAGTCCTGCAGCTGTCTGCAATCTCCTGGCATATTTGCACTTCTAATTCCTGTTGACCACTTTGAGGCCTTTAGTAATCACCCCTTTCTTATTTCTCAGCACCTCCCATATAGCCTCACTGGGCGAACTATGGAATTTGTGGAATTCTCTGCCACAGAAAGTAGTTGAGGCCAGTTCATTGGCTAAATTTAAGAGGGAGTTGGATGTGGGCCTTGTGGCTAAAGGGATCAGGGGGTATGGAGAGAAGGCTGGTACAGGATACTGAGTTGGATGATCAGCCATGATCATATTGAATGGCGGTGTAGGCTCGAAGGGCCGAATGGCCTACTCCTGCCATTGGTCCCTTGTATCCTTCCTCCCATGACCCGTGTTGGCATTCTCCAAATCCTTTGAAATGAATGAGGACATGCTCCCCCCCCCCCCCCCCCCCATCCTTGTATAATGATTTAATTTGAAAGGGATATTTCATAAGTTTGCTCATGTTAACTGCTACATCTAAAACCTCTACTCTTAGTCCTTTACTTACAGCATTGAGGCAGAATTAGTAATCACTGTCATACTGAAGAAAGAAAGTGGGAGTAATGCAGCACTAAATTAGTGATGGGTTTGTTTGTCGAGTAATTCAAGCATTAAGCTGGAAGTTGCAATTCTGAGCTGTCCTCGTAGCCTCGTGTCACTAACTTCCCTTTTCTCTCACCAGTCTCAGTATGTTTTCCTAAACCAGTGCGCCATGGAGTATATAAAATCAAGCAAACAGCAATCCGAAGAGGCAATCTACGAAAACGCACCTGCCCTCATCTATGAGAATACGTCTGCCATCCGAGCTGCCCAAGCAAGCAATGGCCACATACTTTAATGGAAATGACCCTGGAGCCTCCGTTTTAAATTTAACTCCACCTTTTTTTAATTTAATTTTGTAAATTGTAAATGGACTTTATTTTTTAGAAAGATTGTATATTCATTTGGTAAGATATATTTAGAAGTTCCTTTTATTGCTGAATTACTATTTTTTCAAATACGTATCTATTCTGGTACAATAGCTGGGCAGTGCTCAGCTACTGCAGGAAATCTTTGCCAATTGTTCCTGAACTTCAGGAATGCCTTCAAATCTTTGATAATCTCTGCATAATTCATTGCAAATTGTGAGTCCTTTTGAGCTTTCTTCACTGATGTTTCCTCATTTGAGTTCATGCTCTCGTTTCATGACAAATGTGACCTATTCAAGGTAATGCCAATTGGTGTTTGAAGCAGTCATTGTTTTCAATATTTGAGGCTTAACTACTCCTGACATATTCATAAAGAAGCACTTGTAAATATTGTTAAAATCCGGCACAAACTTGTTTCCAGAAATGATTCATAAAATTTGATACTTTGATAAGTATCATAAAAAAAATCTGAAATTAAAAATAAAATATTATGTAGGGTTATTGCTTTCTTCAAGCTCATGCCACAGCTTAATTAAGAACCATTTATGTAGTATTGTTGTATAAAGTGAAGTGGAAAGGTAGCTGGTTCATTCAGCAAACCCACCTTTGCATGAATGTTTAATTCTGCTGTTTTCAAGTTCCAGAGAGAAATGATATTTAGCCTGTACTGCAGTGCTGAAATTAAGATACAATCAGTTTACAGGATGTTAACCAAAACCAGACTTCTCAAACAGTGACTATAAAGTATGTCCTGTCAGAGAAGGCACTGCGTACTGAGCCTATAACAGACAAAACAGTGAAAAATGTTGGCTTAAAGAGGGGAAAAATTATCTTCCATGTGAGTGTACTCACAATACTGAATGATAAATTGGATATCAAGTTCTTTATGGGATTAAATGTTTAAGGCAATGCATAATCAAAGTTTTTTTTCTGTAATATTGTCATTGCTATAAGCAGTGAGGCATATCCTAATCTAGCCGAGGTTCTGTAAAGAATCTCTCTTGAATTGGTCAATCTTAAGAAATGCAGAGGTGTGGTTCTGTCTCTGAGTTGCACTGAGGAACAAAGGGAAGTCTCTCTCTGTGATGGCAGTCCGTCACTCCGAGACGGATACGCATTCAATATCTGTTCCATACCTAGTTATTTTAAAGGACCTCATCTTTAAATCTGATTTGATCTAATATTTGTAGTGGAAAGTTAATTAAATCTCTCTTGGTATAAGTAAATTTTATATCCTTTTGCTAAATATTTGTAACCAGATTTGGAAGCTTATTTACTTTCAAACTACTTTAAATACAACCATAATATATTAGCTGGACTTAATCCTGAATAACCAGGAGAGGAAGTCAGTGAACTCCAGCCAAGTATTTTCCAATGAACTTGTTTTGAATTCAAGACCATGATTGTAACTGGTGTATTGATTCATTCTCTTATTAGAAACTGCATCGATTGGAGCAGGATTGTTACGTGGTTTTATATGGTGATCACGTCTTTGTGAAACACTACCTGAGGATTCAGTTTTGCTGTAACCATGCGCAACAGGGTTTCCTTAAGTCTGGCAGGGAATCCCATGTTCAGCAGAAACAGCACATCATGTCTGTCAAGTAGATTTTCATTTCTTGTCTCTCATAGGGAGTGTCACTGACGAAACTTGTCATGATTAGTATAGATGAGCTGTTTGATTTTTCTCTGGGGAGGGCAAACTAATTGAGAAACCCAAGTCCAAACAAGAAAGTTTTTAGCATAAAGTAAAGATCCGCAACACTGCACCAAGTTCAAACTCAAAAAAATGCAAACGCAATCAATGTATGCATTTGGATATTAAAACATAATGATAAACCATTTTTACATTAGGTGATAAGGGAATGTGGTGATTGCATTACTATATACTTTTGGAGCTGATTTAATTTCCATTAAAACTGTTAAAACCATGTACACTCAGAAGTGAATTTTTAATATTTGATTTATAACTGCGAAGGAATTAGTTATTAAGGATCACAGGGTCATTATTTTTATATTATGCCATATGTGAAGGGGGATAGTAGGATGGGGAGGCCAGTTATATCTGGCCAAAGGTACAATAGCTGTTCACTCTCAGGGACTCCAAGGCTCCCTCTCCATGTGAAAATTGGGCCAAATCCAATACAGGGATCTCGTCATGATGGCCAAAAAAATCCTTCTGAAGAATATTTTTTAGCTAGACATATCTAACTATATAATTTAACATTTATTATTCCTCCTTGTCGAATGCTTTGGAGAACTACAACTTATTGATTTTTATAAGCACTTTATCTGGTGAACGTTTAGTGTGTGCAGGCATCTGATTTAAATCAATCACCACCTTGTGATGCATGAACGGGTATCCATGGCATGCTTAACAGAGCTGATTTTGTGCATCCATGTGTCATGTCTGTTTTGTACTCTCCTCCACCATTTCTCCCTTTCCCATTTGGACATTTTGTAATGCAGGTTCTATCTGCAGATACAATTCTTTTCAGTGTGTATCTTCTAAACTGATCAGTGAATATTATCATTATTTTAAAGATGTTTTTACCTCGTCTAACTCTTGTATTTGTTGTGGTCCCTAATGTCAGCTACTGACGAGAAATTACTGAACACAGTGTCAGACCTCGAAGTTGTTACTTGGGTCACAGGAGTATAATGGCTATCCTATTCTGTGGCATTTTGTTTTAATCTAAATCATTCTCCTGAAGAAAGTTAACAGCAAAGCTGTAGGCACTTTCCATGCTTGGAAATCACATCCTAACGGCCATTCCACCTGACTGAGTCCAGGTTGAAGTTATACTTGAACGGTTTTTGTTTTGAGTTTATTTATATTTCATATTCACATGCGATTTTTTTCCGAAGAAAGTCACCCGTGCACCCCCACATGCCCAGCCCTGACCTCCACCCTCAGCACCAGCCCAGCTACGAGGAGACCTGAACTGTTTTTGTCTGCAATCTGTTAATATATGTTAGTCTAGGCCCTTCCAATTATGTATGGCTGTGTGCTGGCCTAAGTGAAGCACAATGACCTCTTGGTAATTTTTACGTAGTTTTGCAATTCTGGACCTGTAGCCCCCCAGCAGAGATTGAAGCTATCATGGGCGCTCTTTTGTCATCTATTTTCAGTGCCACTGTTTCAGTCCTTCCTGCGCTTCTGGAGAGTTTAAGATACAGCTAATTCCTCTACCTTAAAGCTTGAGGAATGGCAAATGCATCAAAGGTCCCCATTCACTCTACTGAAGTACACCTTCTGTCAGCTGATAGCATTGTCATTTGGTGAGGATAGAATTAAAATGCACTGTGCTTGACGAGCCTTTCGTGGGGAAGTAACAGAGTGAAAAGAACATGAAGTATTTTCTGACGTGATATGTTTCCATCTCCATTACAACTCAATAGAACAGCGGCGCTCTTCTGATTTTTGCTGTCGTTTTAAATGTAGAAAAACCTGTCTGCCTTTGGCACAAAGTTTTACAAGGGTAGAAGTGATCAGGGGTATAGGAATAGAGCACAGTGTTGAATGAGAACTATGAGTATTAACACTGCAGGGAGGTAGAAATAAGGAAGCAAGAAACTGTAAGCAATAGCACTTTCTATCAATTGTTTAACCAGAAGGATCAAATTTAAATTAGATATGTGTATGTATATAAGGATGTATATCAGATAATATGTAGCACTGTATTGTTGAATTGCACTGGATGCATCTGGAGGAAATCAATTTATCCTGTCTGTTCTCTGACTCACTGAGATGTAATTTTATCAGATGTAGAGTAATATTTTTCATTGTGATTATCCGATACACCTCCAATGTCATTTTGATCTTGCTATGTTACAATGATGTAAAAATCCTGTTTTATAAGTGACATAATGATTAATTTTGCTATTAAAATGATCTTTTTATTCTGTGACTTTGTGTTTAGAAATATGATCAAGAATTGAACGAGCACGGAAGTAGCAGAAATGAATGAATGAATGCCAGATATTTACACCATCAAAAATGCAAATAGACAATTTTAAGGCAACCTTCCAGCTGATTTAAGCACTCCCTCGTCAGGTACAGCATGATTATAAAGCAGCTTCAAGGGGCTGTCCCACTTTCATGAGGTCATTTACGAATTCTCCCAAGTTTTCCCCTTGATTCAAACTTGCAGAATGTTTGTTTCTTGGTGTCTTGGTCCTCCAAAATATTCCAAATGGAATTTAAACTGGAGGTGGTGGAGGGAAGATTTAACGAGTCCATAGGAGGTCGTAGATATATTGTAGCAGCTCGTAATGCTAGCCGTAGGTACTTGCGGCATCAGGTAAGTCGGGACGTTTTTTCCAGCCTGATACAAAATATCCACGAGTGAAAAAATGGTTGGGATGAAAGAAATTGCAACATTTTACTCGTAAGGAGGGCAACGAAATAGTCGGGAGAATTTGTAGACACACTCGTGGGAGTTCGTGAACACAGACGTGGAAGGTCGTAGGAGTTCGTAGATTGCCACGATCTTGATTTTATTTTTTGGTCCTTTAAGCTCGGTTTTGAATTAAGTCGTGAAAGTGGGACAGGCCCTTCACTGTTTCTCCAACACTTCCCCAAGTTAAAGAACAATCAGTTGGTTTCAACACCACCCGATTGTAAGTGAAAACTTTTCCAGAGCCTCATTTCTCAGCAAACGTCAGAACTCTTGGCAGTATCAGAAAATGTTGGGTATATGCAGCTATTTGGGAGGAGATAATTGCTTATCTTGCATTATAGACAACTTGCATCTAATCTAACAACAGCAAGAGATACCAATAAATATCTACAGTGAAATAAAGTGCCTTGAGAGACTTTGTCTAATTATCATCAAACGTTGACACCAGTCAGAACATGTGTCGAAAGCGAAAATCATGCTTAACAAACCTACTGCAGTTTTTGAGGACGTAACTGGTAGAATAGATAAAAGGGATCAGTGGATGTGATGCATTTAGACTCGCCAAAGATTTCTTTTGAGGTCCCACACAAAAGGTTAGGGTGTAAAAGAAAGATTCCAAGGGGAGTAAGGGGCGACCGTGTCTGACAAGGGAAATCAGGGACAGGGTTAAAATAAAAGAGAAGAAGTACAGCATAGCAAAGATGAACGGGAAGCAAGAGGATTGGGTAATGTTTAAAGAGCAACAGAAGATAACTAAAAAGGCAATACAGGGAGAAAAGATGAGGTACAAAGGTAAGCTAGCCAAGAATATAAAGTAAAAGCTTCTTTAGGTATGTGAAGAGGAAAAAATTAATTAAGACCAAAGTTGGACCCTTGAAGACTGAAAAAGGAGAATTTATTATGGGGAACAAGGAAATGGCAGATGAGTTGAGCAGGTACTTTGGATCCATCTTCACTAAGGAGGACACAAACAATCTTCCTGTTGTACTAGTGGCCAGAGGATCTAGGGTGACTGAGGAACTGAAGGAAATCCACATTATGCAGGAAATGGTGTTGGGTAGACTGATGGGACTGAAGGCTGATAAATCCCCAGGGCCTGATGGCCTGCATCCCAGGGTACTTAAGGAAGTGGCTCTAGAAATCGTGGATGCATTGGTGTTCATTTTCCAATGTTCTATAGATTCAGGATCAGTTCTGGTGGATTGGAGGGTAGCTAATGGTATCCCACTTTTTAAGAAAGGCGGGAGAGAGAAAACAGGGAATTATAGACCAGTTAACCTGACATCAGTGGTGGGGAAGATGCTGAAGTCAATCAAAAAATATGAAATAGCGGCACATTTGGATAGCAGTAACAGGATCGATCTAAGTCAGCGTGGATTTACGAAGGCGAAATCATGCTTGACTAATCTTCTGGAATATTTTGAGGATGCAACTAGGAAAATGGACAAGGAGAGCCAGTGGACGTAGTGTACCTGGACTTTCAGAAAGCATTTGATAAGGTCCCACATAGGAGTTTAGTGGGAAAAATTAGGGCACATGGTATTGGGGGTAGAGTGCGGACATGGATTGAAACATAGTTGGAAGACAGGAAACAAAGAGAAGAGATTAATGGATTCCTTTCAGAATGGCAGGCAGTGACTAGTAGGGTACCGCAAGGCTTGGTGCTGGGACCGCAGCTATTTACAACATACATCAATGATTTAGATGAAGGGATTCAAAGTAACATTAGCAAATTTGTAGATGACACAAAGCTGGGTGGCAGAGTACACTGTGAAGAGGATGCTATTAGAATGCAGAGTGACTTGGACAGATTGGGTGAGTGGGCAGATGCATGGCAGATGCAGTTTAATGTGGATAAGTGTGAGGTTACCCACATTGGTGACAAAAACAGGAAGGCAGATTATTATCTAAATGATGTCAAGTTGAGAAATGGGGAAGTACAATGAAAAGAGGCTCCAATATCATTTCGACTAGTTGGTATGTGAGCAAATGCATGGGAGATGCAGTTTTATGTGGAAAAATGTGAGGTTGGCCATTTTAGTTCCAAAAGCAGAAATATATTATCTGAACAGTGGAAGATTGGTGGAAAACCCATGACAATGGAGCCTTGGTGTCCCAACTTGTCTGCTAATGTTCAGGTGCAATGTTAGTTGGAGAGAAAATGACACATTAGCCTTCATTGCACGAGGATTTGAGTGCTGGAACATGGATGTCATGCTGCACATTGGAGAAATGGGGATAGAGGCAGGAACAGAGTATGAAATGGATGACCAGCTCAGGTCTTGTTAAATGGTGGACCAGGCCCGAAAAACCAAATGGTGTACATTGGCTCCGATTTTCTACATTGCAGAAGGAGATAGTAGAACCAAATGTGTAAACAGAGCATATTTTTCAATGTCACTTTGTAGGAAGAAAGGCGATATTGCAGCCATGTTAGCTGAAGGAATGAACCTAAAAGATAGAGTGATACAAATGGAAGATAAACATGAGACTAGAAGCAAAGGGCTGCAAAGTATAATCAGACAGTAGGAAAGTACAAAGGTGGAGAACAGGAAGATCATGGAGGGATCCACCTTTTTAAATTGAAATTGGAGTAGGCCAGCTGTCCCAGTCGATAAATTTGTGGTGAACTGTTTGCTTTGTGCTTTCTCACCTTACCACCACATTGTTTGCCAAAACTTGTCTCCAATTTCACTGCACTTTTTTGGTCTATTCAAAACTCCAAAGATTTGCAAACCTTTGTATTGGTGAGTTTCTCTTCAAAGACCAATCACTCCTTCATCCTAAGAACAAAAATAGAACAATGAAAGAACTCAATGGATCAAGCATTTTTTTTCTAAATTTCAGCATCTGCAGTCTCTTGGCTTTGTATCTTTAAGTTATAATGTATGTATAAGTTAGCCCTCTTTATTGCTTCATTGTTTTCCCTTGAGTGGAAATTAAATTCATATATCTTATTGTCTCCATTTTTAGTTGCCTCCATTTTTGCCACTATGCAAAGAAAATCAAAATATGTTTAACATGTCAACCACTTATTTGCCACAATAATTTATTATTTCATTTTATTAACAGGATCTTTTTTAACCCCCTACCTTTTTATAATAGTGGAATGTTCTTTGCCGATTTATTACCAATAAATTATTACCACCAATATTTTGGTAAATTGTAGCTGCTACCTAAAACTCTCCCTTGCTACGGCTTGCACTCTAAGCTACTCCATTAAATCCAGTGCTATTGATAACTCTTTTATCCAAGGATGGCTGCATTGAAATTATTTATGTATGAAATAATACTGGGGTGCTGGCTCGTAAGGCCGAATGGCCTACTCCTGCACCTATTGTCTATTGTCTAAACTATTGCGTTATTCTTAGTTTGGCTATGGGTAAACTTTCTATCTAATTTATCAAACGATCTTTACCCATTGACATATTTATGATATGCTTTATTTCAGCTCGGGTCTGGTGTCTTAGTGATCTGTAACTCACCTCAACTGTAAACAAAATTCTATTAAATTGTGACCACTTTTCCTTGGTGAATCCCTCAGCATGAGATTATTTTAAGCAATGAGAAGGAGTTGATTAATAATGTAAAAAATAGCCTGTATCCCAAATATTTTCTATGATCTTTAATACTAAATGCATTTTATAATTTGCTTGCTGTATTCAGCCTTGGGATCTCTTAAACCAATAGATCCTCCAAATTTAATTTTCTAATTTGATTCGCCAAGTTTATGAAGTTTAATGACCTGTGATTTTTGCATTCTCCTCCCAGATGCCCATCAATTTCCCCCTGACTCTTCTGTCACCCACCTACATCAGGTGCAATTTTACAGTACTGAACCAGGTCAACTTTGAGCCAATTTTAACAAGCTCACGCATGCAGAATGCTCGATAAGTGGATCCAGAGCACTGGAAGAGTTTTCCCTGGAGACTATTAGCAGAGCTGCAACGTGGGTAAAAACCAATCACCAGTGTCTCCTTCTCCACCCACTTGTTTCTCAGAATAAGTGCCTCAGAATCTTCCTAAAAGCAGGTTATAGGACAAACAGATAGTGAAAAACAATGAACGAGAAGAGGAAGGGCTGTATTCCAATTTGGCTGAAGCAGACAATATCAAACAGTTAAACAAGCTGCAACAATTAAACTGGAGCTTCGATTACTGCAGCTGTGTCAGAAATTTCAAATGGCAGTGTCACTCGAGTGCCTCATCAGAGCTACCTCGGGCTTTGATCTTCCTGCGTCCTGCTGGCATTGAAACTAATCACTGGGCACAGCTGTCTGTGAGGAGAATACCTTATGGATAAAAGCCAGAAGAACCCAGGACATTACTCATGGCCTGCTGCAATGTAAGTATCCAGGAAGGAGGATGACTCGATTGCTCAGTTAGTTGCAGTTCTGCTGGGTGTTAAAGTTGGCAGCTGTAGAGTGGTGGAAACCAGTGCCCGCTGGCATATCATCCTATTCCGACTCTAAACACTGAGTAGACCTCATTTTGAAAATCAGAATAAAAAGCAAAAATATTTGTTAATGCTATTATTGTGTAAGTAATGGAGATATCTGCTTAGTGAAATGGAATGACTGGTTTGAGAAAAGCTCACATATTTACTATTAATACTATGTGTGCAATGTAATACACGTGATATTAGTACAGAGCTATGTGTACTGTATTATTGTGTATCATGAATGTGTGCATGCTTGTATGTATGCAATTGTTATCTAAAGACTTGTATTTATAATTATATCTCTGTTTTGTGTTGTAATTGAAGAATTGATTACACACAGGACTTGAGTCTGGGAAACATACTACAGTCTACTGTGCCATGTAACGTCGGTGCTGTGGAAAACATTGAGCATTTATTTAATGGTTCCACATGCAGTGTTCCACTGTCACTTCTGTTACTATGCCAGCTGGTGGCATAATAGGCACTGTGTTAAAGGGGTTTACTCTCCATGAATGTTGTGTTATATCATGTTATACTTTGAGAGTCACATAGTTGATCAAACTGCTAATCGAAATGCTGCAATTTTTCAAAGAAAGATAACACTGCCAGTGTTTATTGTTGGTAAAGTGCCAGTTTTGTATTCGTGCATTGCAAAACATTGATAGCACAAATGTTAAGCTGCTCTGAATTAATAAACGGCAGCCACAGATGTATTCGCTCACTATAATTTGGCCTTAATGCCTCTCAGTGAAGGAATACATTAACCATTCTGATACCTCGTATTTGAATTCAAATGTTCATAAAACGTCAAGATGTGTTCCATGTGTTATAATTATTCCCAATGCCTGAGACATGCAGATCCAGTTTTAACTATTAAAAATCACAATGCAGCAGATATTGTAGAATGATGCCAGCTTCAACTTTTGTCAAAGGAAGGGTACCGTAGACCAGTCTATATTAGGTAAATACACAGGGTCAAATCTAGCGACAGGTTAAACGCTACATTAAGTTGATGAAGATTGGAAATGTTTTAACTAGCTCAATGATCTTAAAAAAATAGAATCTTTCCTCTGGGCGATAATGATAGGTTTGTTTTGTTTCCAGTCCTATGCCTTCTACATCCCCAGATGGGGGTAAGAAAGTCAAGGCTGAACTTACAAATAGTGTATGCTGCAAATATTCTGTGAATAGGATAAAAGAAAATACATTTTGTGCCTTGTGCAATGTGTATTCATTGGGCTGAGAGGAAAGCACATTTACTTATGGAAATTGCAATGATAGTACTTGCACACAATGACCCTCATTCAATAGACCAAGTAATGACCCTTGAAAGGCCAAGAAAGAGAAGGGATCAGGACATTCAGGTGGAGTAGTTTATTGCTGGAGGGATCTCGAATATGGGAGAGGCTGGTGGATGCTGCCAATATCATTGTGACCCATGTAAGTACTGTATAATTGCTTTTTTGAAACAGGATTGGCAAATATACCTCCCAGGGCCTGGGAACGGTTTCTGAGGTATTTTAGGAATTCAGATCATCTCTTTCTGCTTTATAATAACATGGCATGCATGCATGATTGGTGATGCTTGTTCCTCCTCACCTTGAGGTCTTTGGTATTTACCCTTCCAACATCGAAGGATCAATTATCCCATTGGGTCCATGCCGCTCTCAGAACCGCATCAGCACCATTCCCCAACTTATTTCCCTGCAACCTGTTCCCTCAGACATGCTCCCCCACCTCAATTCTCCGACCACCCAATTACACTTAGGGAGCTTTACAGTAGCTTTATCTGACAATTGACATGTCTGAGGGGTTTGAGAGGAAACCAGAGCACATAGGTCAGAACTGTGGGACAGCTCAGAAGAAGAGTCCCAACACCTGTCCATTCCCTTTACAAATGATGCCTGACCCGTTGAGTTTCTCCAGCAATCTGTGTTTTGAACTACGTTCAGCACTACCGGACTGAACCTGGTTAGTTGCAATTCCATACCTCGTCAGTTACAATTTATTGCTATATTGTATAAAATGTTACTAACAAATGTGACATCTATGATGGTAGACAAAAATGCTGGAGGAACTCAGCGGGTGAGACAGCAACTATGAAGCGAAGGAAATAGGCAACGTTTCGGGTTGAGACCCTTCTTCAGACTGATATGGTTGGGGGGTGCGGGAAGAAGAAAGGATGAGGCGGAGACAGTGGGCTGAGGGAGAGCTGGGGAGAGTTGGGAAGGGGAGCAGAAAGGAGAAGGGGAGGACTACCTGAAATTGGAGAAGTCAATGTTCATACCGCTGGGATGTAAACTGCCCAAGCGAAATATGAGGTGCTGCTCCTCCAATTTACGGTGGCCATGGAGGAGGCCCAGGACAGAAAAGTTGGATTCGGAATGGGAGGGGGGGTTGAAGTGCTGAGTCACTGGGAAATCAGGTAGGTTATTGCGAACTGAACTGAGATGTTGGGCGAAGCGGTCGCCAAGCCTACGCTTGCTTGGTCTCACCGATGTAGAGCAACTAACACCTAGAGCAGCGGATGCAATAGATGAGGTTGGAGGAGGTGCAGATGAACCTCTGCCACAACTGGAAAGACTGGGTCCTTGAATGGAGTTAAGGGGGGAGGTAAAGCGACAAGTGTAGCATTTCCTGCGGTTGCAAGGGAAAGTGCCAGGGGAGGGGGTGGTTTGGTTGGGAAGGGACGAATTGACCAGGGAGTTATGGAGTGAGCGGTCTCTGCAGAAAGCAGACAGGGGAGAAGATGTGGTCAGTGATAGTATCCCATTGGAGGTGGTGAAAATGTTGGAGGATTATCTGTTGTATATGACGGCTGGTATGGTGGAAGGTGAGGACAAAGGGGACTGCCCTTGTTACGAGTGGGGGGGATGGGAAGTGAGAGCAGAGTTACGGGGTATAGAAGAGACCCTGGTGAGGGTCCTTCTTAAACATATAGATCTATGAAAGTAGATCTGTGATAAATTGGTTGATCAAGATGAGACCACCACAAAGACACAATATATATTACAGTTTATAGGGAAAAAAATTTGCCTGCAAAAGTGGGAACCGTTATATGCAGAGATTTATGCATATTGGGAATCAGCAAAACTTTTGTGCTTGAAGATCTACTTTCATAACTAAGGGTTATTGGCCAAACTGGCTGCATTCCCAAGCATGGAAGCCACAAGGCAAGCATTGAGGCGTCATATTGCATACAATACCCTCCAGAAACAGAATGAGGAATTGAAGGAATGAGACGAGATGAAATCGACGAGCTCTTCAAAACATGAATATTTGTAGGAAGGGAAAAGGACCATGCTGGAGAAAGAGTGTAAGCAATGAAGGATAGGAGTGCACTAAGGGGGTGTGGGAGCAGATGTGACTGGGCATGGGGGGGGGGGGGGGGGGGGGGGGGGGGGGGGGGGGGGGAACAAAGCCTGCAAGCAACTCCTTCCTGCATCCAGATGTTTTTGTGAGGATGTCTGCTGAAGCGATCACTGTTATTTAAAAAGATTCAGAGCTTAGAATATAATACTCTTTAAATAATAGGTTTCTTTAGCCAAGTGCAGGAAAAGCTCTCCTGGCAATCCCTCCGTGAATCAGCTGGAGCTGGAAGTGCTTCAGGACAACAAGCTCAATGTTAATAGGTTTCGAGTAGGTTGTGCTCTGGACTATTCAACGTTGCAAGAAATGTGGTGTCTGTGGGTTTCTTCTGTTTTGCTGCTTGTGCGAGCAGACAGACTGAGGTGAAGCAATAAACAATATATTCTTTATTGAAGGCAGAACTCTCAACTGAGCCTGCGTCTGGGCATGGCAATTGACAATGTATCAAGAGTCATGCCGTGTTCTACAAACTGGTTCTTAAAGGCATATTACGCGTATACATACACCACATTAAGTATTGCGATTGCAGGAATTTGAAAGTATAATACTTTCCCCTACAGTGTTAAACGTTGGAATTTACAATTAAATACAACCTCCCGATGGTGCTGGGTTGAAGTTAGGAGTGATTGAAGCAGGAGCAGAGTTGTAACTCTATCCCCAATTTAAAGTCATATATTTTGCCTTTTTATAGTTTTTTTTAAAATTTGTAATTCCAAAATCCATATTTATACAGAAGATGGGCTATATAAACATGTCTCATGCCATCCTGGGTCTGATGACGTTCTCAGGATCTGCTTTGAAGAGGGATTTGAGTACATTATTGTATTGGTAATTTACGTGGAGACATTGCAATTTGAAATGGAAAATTTGGACACAATTGTTGTCAGTATGAGGTTCAATGTATGTTACATTTGGATGAAGTGTTAGAGATTGTAATGTCCCACAGTAACTGATTTCTGGCTGCCCATTGGCATACTTGCCTATTGTAGCTCCCAATAAAACCCAAGAAACTAATCATTGACTTCCGAAGGGACAAGTCAGGTGACCAGGTACCAGTTTTCATTGGTGGGTCAGCAGTGGAGAGAGTAACAACTTCAAATTCCTGGATGTTAACATCTCAAACACCCTGTCCTGGGCCTGTAACATTGACATCATCAAAAGGATGCAGTGTCAAAGTATCCTGACTGGCATCATGGACAGCTATGGCAATTTGCCCTCTTCTTGCTGCTTCTGTCGGGCAGGAGATGCAGAAACCTGAAGTCCCAAACCACCAGGTTCAGGAACAGCAGAGATTTCTCTGAAACGTTGGGGGTTGAGGTGAAAGAAGTAGATAACATGATGAGAGGCTCAGGTAAGGTTGACAGTCAGAACCTTTTTCCTAGGGTAGAAATGGCCAACACTAGAGGACATAGCTGTCTGGTGAAAGGGGACAAGTTTAATGGAGATATACAGGGCAAGACTCTTACACAGAGAATGGTGGGGTCCTGGAACATATTGCCTGGGGTGGTGGTGGGGCCATACAGCAGTGGTGTTTATGAGGCTTTTATATAGACACATGGAATAGAGGGATATAGATTGTGTGCAAGTAAATGAGATCAGTTTAACTTGGCATCATGTTCAGCACAAACAAAGTTCCTATGCTGTACTGTTCTATGTTCCAGCTACTTTCGAACAACCATCAGGTTCTTGAATCGACCTGCACAAACCTAATCCTACCTCAGGTATGGAATTCTTTGGCTACCTCTGGCACTACCATGGTTTTGCTTATTAAATTGTGTTTTGCATTATTGTCTTGATTTTGCACATTCTTTCTTTTCATATTTATGAAACGGTAGGCGGCGCGGCTCTGGCCAGCAGCGGCCTCTGCAGCCTGTCCGCGTTTTTGTTATTTTTTGTCTGTGTTTCTGTGTAGTTTTTGTTATTTTATGTTGGGGTGTGTGTGTGGGGGGGGGGGGGGGTGGGGTGGGAGGGGGGGGGAAACTTTTTGAATCTCTCTCTGCACTGGAGACCCGACCTTTTTCTCGTCGGGTCTCAGGTGTCATTGAGGCCGCAACGAGGAGCGGCCTCCAACAGGAAGAAGCCGGGGACTCAGGTGTCGACTCACCGTTGCCGTCGCGGAGCTGGCCGAGTCCGGAGCGGGTGGAGCGGTGGAGGAGCGCTGCTGCTGCTGCTGTCCTTGCTGCTGCTGCTGCTGCTGCTACCGGAGAGTCGGAGGCTCCAACGACGGGTCTGTGGACGACGGCACCGGGAGCCCACGGCTCCCTGGAGGGAGACCGCTTCTCAGGGCTCCTGCAACGGCGACTTCTCCCGCCCGAGTTGCGGGATCGAAGAGCTCCTGGAGCGGGGCCTGACACCACTGCCCCGCGCGGCTGGAATGGCCGCGGGACTCTGCGAGCGCACACCGGGGGCTCTAACACCAAGACCCGGTGTGCGACCTCGCACCACCCGGCGTGGCTTTAATGGCCGCGGGACAATCGCCATCGCCAGCCGGGGGCTATGACTTTGACTCTGACATCGGAGGGGGGAGAGTGCAGTGGAGAGATAAGTTTATTTGGCCTTCCATCACAGCTATGTGATGGATGTTTATGTAAATGTAATTATGTTGTGTCTGGGGTCTATTTTGTGTGTAATGTATGGCTGCAGAAACGGCATTTCGTTTGGACCACCAGGGGTCCAAATGACAATTAAATTGACTCTGACTCTGACTCTCTGACTCTGATATATATATTTTTTTTTTGTGTGTGGTTTATGTGCCTGTGACACTGTTACAAGCAACATTGTCCTTGTAACTATACCTCACCATATTCATGCATATGACAATAAACTCAATGTACAGCTAACAACTATCCTATAGGAACTCTTGTTTTCTAGTTTGAATTAAATCTGGATTTTAAATCATGTATTGTGTTTTTTTGTATATAATTTATGTTGAATTTATAAGTGATATAATAAGATTTTATATGTATTTTATGGTGTTTTTATATAATGTATTTTATGTAATATCATCCCTTGTCTGGACCTTGAGTCCGAAATAAAGCTTAATAATAATAATAATAATAATAATAATAATAATAATAATAGGTCAGTGAGCTGCGATGTTCAGGTCACTTAACTGTGTTCATTGACCTCATGACATTGAGGTGGCAATAAATCATTCAGTATGTGTTACTATCACAACCATCCATGAGATCAGCACAAACAGAACCTGAACTGTGCTCAGGCACTGAATTCATAGTTACACATTACATCAAACTTTACACTTGCCCACCCATCTAAAAAGAGAATCAGAATAAATGACGACAGCTGCATATCAGCCATCTGCTTCAAGTACTGTTTTAGACTCTGGACATTGACTTATTGTGGGGGGAAGAAGCAAGTCTTTGCACAAATGGTTGATTATAACCTGGTAACTAACACTCAGTACATGACTGCCTTCACCAAGATAATATTTGGTCCAAAGTCACTTCTTGGCTTTGCAATTTTTGCTTTAGTTCAATAGTCTGTTACCACAGCAACTCAGGTTCACAATGTTATTTTGGTCACTGGGTTAGTTACAATCATCTAATCATTCTTTACTTTCATTGAGTCCCATTTGTGGATTCAACTTTACATAATCACAACTTTCCCTCGAAACTCTCCACCCCAACCTCACCCCGGAACTTGTCTGGGTGGGTTTGAATTTCTTTGTTTTCTGATTCAGACCCAAACCCATTTATTAACGTTGGTTCTCAGAACAGGAGCAACCTGATTTAAAAAGTCTCACAATTGTTTCATATCCCTCTGAGCTCTCCTGCATTTGTCCAATTCTGACCTTGGATAACCTCAGCCTCTCAATTATTGATCCCACTTTGGACTTCTAAGATCCTTAGCTCTCAAATTCTCTACATATATCATTAACTCTTTTAATACCTCATTTGGAACATTCCTTACAATCTTTTAATCATCTGCCTGAATATATCCTTGTGTGACTTGGTGTAAACTTTAATTTGCTAATGCAAGTAAATATAACCTGTTATAGCGAACACGCAGGTTGGCCTCAGTGATTGTGCAGGTTGCAAGTGAATTGAATTGGACGACAGCTAAAGCTTTGTAACCTGCATGATGACTGATGCCAACATACAAATTGTTGCTGGGAATAGATTAGTGGGAGTGTTTAAAGAGAAAATAGATATGTTTGAAAAATCAAGATTGAAAGAAATGAGGAACTAACAGAGAACAAGAGAAGGACTCAAAGTGCCGGAGTAACTCAGCTGATGCAGCAGCATCTCTGGAGAACATGGATAGCTGATGTTATGGGTCATAGCCTGAAGAAGGGTCCCAACCCAAAATGTCACCTATCCATGTTCTCCAGTACATGACCCGCTGAGTTACACCTGCACATTGTATCCTTTTGTGTAAACCAGCAACTGCAGTTCCTTGTTTCTGCAGATGGCAGGATTGGCATGAGCGGCTGAGTGGTCTACTCCTGCTTCTTTATTATATTGAAGGCCAAGCTCATTGTGGTTAATGCTACATGTCAGATTAGATTCTGATGATGTGGTTTATACTGATAGGGTATGCCTGCAAAAGGCATCACAATCTTGTGAATATTGTCAAAAGATCCTCAAATTCTAAGGTTGATTTAGAGTTGCATTCGCCATTGATATTCTGAGCATTGTTCTATTGCGTTTCATAAAGCCTTTGTATTCATGATCTTTCGAAAAGCTATCTAGCTTTTACTGAGAATACTGTTGACTGCCGCTGATATGCACTGGACTATGATCTAACACAATACCTTTCATAGTAAATATAAAAATGTAATGCTCCAGATAAAAATGTTAAAGTGAATATCCTCATTGAGAGCTCCTACCCTGGCTCTCTGTGACCCAGGCAGGTGATTACAGAGAGAGTACAGAGGCCAAAATAAATATTACTGAGGATTTATCTTGAGCAGTTCTGCATTTACCTCAATAAGTATGAACACTTTATACAAAATCTGCCATTATAGTTGCTCAGATTATACTGACATATATCGTCATGGCATAGGAGGAGGCATTTTGGCCCATTGTGTCCATGCCAACTCTTAGCAGAGCAATCCCATCAATTCAATTCCCTTTTATCTTATTCCCCTGTAGTTCTGCAGTTTATTCTCTCACATACTCACCAACTTCCCATTTTCATTATTTTGCCATTAACCCACACCAATGAGCAATATATAGGAGCTAAGTAACCTACTAATCTATTTGATTTGTTCTTGCCAGGATCTATCCTATCATTAAGGATTTGAAAGCATGAATCACTTCCTCCTATCTTTGGTTATCTGTTAATATCAAGATTTTCTTCTGCCTCCCAGATTTTTGCTTCCTCTCCAATTAGTTCTCTGGTCTTTCGTCCTGCTGTTTTACAGTTGTCGGCAGGAGACCTTATTTTCTTATTAATGATGGGAATATTCGTAGATGCAACCAGTTTTCCACCAATAACGTGTGATTTTATAGATAATTCCTGTTCACATGGGTGACATCATCTTTTATTTGTGGTGACTAAAGTATTTGTCCTTACAAAACATTTAACTTCCTGCTGTCTTGGCTATCATGCTGCTGTCTGTCTTGGCACTCTCGTCCCCAAAGAGCAGGGAAGAGCAGTCTTTATATGTTTAAAGCAGAAATGAACTTTTGATAAACAACTGGCGAAAGGTTACCGGGTCGGTGGGAATGCAGAATTGAGGTTATAAGCAGGTCCGCCATTATTTTATTAAATGCCATGGCTGGCTTGAGAGCCCAAAGGCCAATACTAAATAATTTGATTTGATTTGATTCCTTTATTGTCATTCGGACCTTTCGGTCTGAACAAAATTACGTTGCCTGCAGTCATACACAGTAACAATAAATAACAAAACATACAATAAACACAAATTAACATCCACCACAGTGAGTTCACCAAGCACCTCCTCACTGTGATGGAGTCTTAGTCTCTGTCTCTTCCCTCCTTGTTTTCCCTCTGCGCTGAGGCGATCGATCCAGGCCGAAGATGCCGCTCTCCAGTCCAGCGGATACTACAATAATTAAAACTTCCATCTTTGTTTCGGGTTTGAGCACTTCCATCTTCATGCCAGTAACTTCCGTTTGACTTTCACCACCCACGGTCATGAGTCACTGATATCTGAAGGCTGCCACACACAGTAATGGTCATCTCTTCCACTACTATTTCTTCACATATTTAGCTTTTTAGGGACCTGCTTTGTCCGACCATTTCCTCCTCAGGCCAACCTGTCAGCATTGAACCCCCCAATCAGCAGAGACCCTGTGATCAGTCGAGGATGGATGCTGCCCCATCACAGAGGCCAGGAAGGCAGTTGTTGACTGTGCAGCAAGATTTTTGTAACATGTAAGTTTGGTAGGTGAGCGATAATATTTACAGCACACACATGCTAGGCAGGAAGAGATGATTCATTGAATCATTAAGTACAACATTCCACAATCAATATCTCAGAGCTTCCCTTTGACCGGAAACTAAAGTGGACTTGCAACATAGACATTGTGGCTACAAGAGCACTCTTATGAATCTTGTGATTCACTTTGTGACTCCCCATAGCCTTTCCACTTCCTCTGTTGCCCAGGATTTGCCCAGTTATAACTGCAAAAAAAATCTTAAGAATCTCAACATCATCCATGACAAAGCAACTGTTTTCATGGAACTAGCTTGATTTGGCAACTTGGTTGGCAGGGACAAGTTTGGCCCTGACTCTGTGGCCTTCTCAAAGTAATAAAGTACAGACATTAATATTGCTGGTCTTGCCAGAAATTCCCACATCTTGTGACTGTTCAAAAAAATAAAAAAAAAATCTCTTATTGTGGTTCACCAAAAAACATGCAAAGGATCCATTAGTTCCATAAAGAGGATCCTGATATGAGTGTACCAGCAGGGAATGAAGTCAAAATATATGGGGAAAACTAGTAATGCTTAGCCTTTGCTAGATGAAGGAACATTAAATGATAAGGCCTGAAATACAGTGCCAGAGAGATGATGGAGACATATACGATAACAAGATGGGATTAGTTATATATTGGCATCATGACTGGTGCAGTCATGATGGGCTGAAGAACCTGGTCTTGTGCTATACTATTCTATGTAGCAATAAGTCCAGCAACAAAATTAATGTTAAGTAACAAGAGAAGAAACAAAGCTCCAAAGGAACATTTTATAACTGACTTCTCATGAATTGTGTGCACCAAAAAGCATAAGATCTGTTGATAATATTGTAAACAACAGATTTTTCTGAGATGGATGTCATCAGCTGTACTTGGCACTTGATGTGTCAATTATTGACCCTTCATTAAGAATATGGTGGTCATGTGAACCTGTTTCTAACAATCTGTGTAAGTAATTTATCTTGAGGCTACTTGCTAATAAAATGAAGCAAAATATTTATAGTTCTGGAGTATGACCTCATTTAAATCAAATATACTGTACAAACAAATCAATGTTCCTACAGGCTTGGTTCTCTAGTATATAGACAACAGTCTTCAACATACTGCATAACCATAACATCTACCTTTCTACATTTTAATCCTGCATCCATTAATGATGTCTGTGACAGATTAGTGAATGGATTGTCACAGCTTTTAGGGTTCAGCACACCATACACATCGAGCTTTAAAAGAACTTTGGGATTAAAGATATATAACTGTGCTCTGCAACAATGAGAGTGAATTACTGGCCACATGCCCACAGTGCATATAAGATGGCATGATGCCAGACAGGACATTAACACAGAAAACACAAAGCAACATCCTTTTTTAATGTTTGTGTTGCAGAGGTAAATATCAGGTTACACAAGCTCATTTCAGACAGGAAAGAAACATGCTGGTCTTTATTGTTCTAAAGCAAACTTTGTGTCTCTTTCTGTAGATTCAGTGTGAGATTGAACTGTGACAGGAAAGAGTAACCATAGGAAGGAACTGCAGATGCTAGTTGAAACCGAACTTAGACACAAAATGCTGGAGGAACTCAGCGGGACAGGCAGCATCTCTGGAGATAAAGAATGGGTGACGTTTCTGGTTGAGACCCTTTTCATGCTCGACATTTTGGGTTGAGATCCTTCTTCAGACTGATGGGTCTCTATCCGAAATGTCACCCAACCATATCCAATTCCATCTATTTCCCCTCTTGTGCAAGATCTACGGTGTTAATTTTGCTTATTTGCACAATGAAGCAACTGTTTTCTCCAGCCACTTAGTCAGTGCAGTTACTCAGTGGTGTGACGCACGGCAGAAGCATCCAGGTTCAATTCTTGGTCTGACTGAGTTTGTCAATCTCTGTGGATGAGGATTGTAAAGAAGGGTTTGTTATTGTCATTCACTGACTCTCACATGTTTAACCTTATATATTTCTTATAGAAACTTACAAAATTCTTAAGGGGTTGGACAGGCTAGATGCAGGAAGATTGTTCCCGATGTTGGGGAAGTCAAGGACAAGGGGTCACAGCTTAAGGATAAGGGGGAAATCCTTTAAAACCGAGATGAGAAGAACTTTTTTCACACAGAGAGTGGTGAATCTCTGGAACTCTCTGCCACAGAGGGTAGTTGTGGCCAGTTCATTGGCTATATTTAAGAGGGAGTTAGATGTGACCCTTCTGGCTAAGGGGATCAGGGGGTATGGAGAGAAGGCAGGTACGGGATACTGAGTTGGATGATCAGCCATGATCATATTGAATGGCGGTGCAGGCTCGAAGGGCCGAATGGCCTACTCCTGCACCTAATTTCTATGTTTCTATGTTTCTATGTAACCGGTTGCTCCGACAGAATATATGCAAACAATAGTCCAGAATTCACTTGGGCTCAATCACGTTATCCTCACCACCACCCTACACTTATTGATGCTAAAGAAAAGAAATAGTTAAATAGGACAAATACCAGTGAGCCAACAGGGACCATGGATTCAGCTTGGCGCAAGTTACTGCTCCTCCCTCCACTGCAACTGACATCTCTGTGAGAATGTTAAATGTCTACCCCATTTTAACACACCTTTGTATAAGAGAGAACCACACTGGTCCCTATAACCAGTTCTAATGTTTAAAATGTGCCATCGTATTTACCCTATCCTTTACCCTTCACACTTCTTTGCTTTAAAAACAATACAGCTTTGACCATTTATCAAAAACGTTGTAATTAAAAAATTACATATCTTTAAACAGTGCATACTATATTTCAACTAAACCCCAGCAATGTGCCAACAAAGACCTAAAACTTCCACTTGTATTTGCCAAAGCAATGTGTTCCTATTATTCCCTACTTCTAACTATACCTTCTCAGTAGTTAAATATAAACTAACCATTCACCTTCCCCTTACTGTGCTGCCTAGTTACAGAGTTTGTACTCGTGTTAAACATTTATTTTTGTTCAGTTTGCCTTCATCCATGAGAATACTGAAAGCTTTAATAATGTATTCCTAAATCTTCCGTTCTTGCAGTGTAAGCACTCCCAGCTTCCTTGGTTATTCTGTAAATCTCAACCATTTAATTCCCATTTAATCTGATTACACTCCTTTGCAGCGATCTGGTTTCTCTATGCAGTAAGTGGATTGGCAACCAGAACAAAACTTCATCTGGTGATAATACAGCATTTGGGATAAGCTAAATGTTGTTGGGCCCATTCTATCTTTACCTACATACCCCAATATTGTTTCCTTCAAGATGAAATTCAGGAGAATTTGAAAATAAGATACAAAAGATCAATTCAATGTCTCTGCCTAAGTTTTCTCTGTAAAGATATTTTGTTCTAACACGTGAAACTGAAAACAATACATGATTAAGCAGGAAACAACAGTTAAATCCAACACAATCATCAAGTATCAATACCATGTGATAAATATGACCATTTATCAAAAACGTTGTAATTAAAATTACATATCTTTAAACAGTGCCATACTATATTTCAACTAAACCCCAGCAATGTGCCAACAAAGACCTAAAACTTCCAACAAGTCAATACTACTTCAGTACTGTGCTGGAATGTCAGTTCGAATTGCTGGTATGGCAATTTAATCTATGATAAGGCAAGCCGGAAATAAAAATGTCAAGATTTCAAAAACGTCAAGCTGAATAACCACAAAAGAGTGCATATAATGGATCCCATACTCCTGCCTTCCCAAATACCCTCGACACAGCTGTGCTCCAGTCCGTGGTACACAATGCTCACCCACCCACATTGCAGTCAGGTCAACAGAGTCATCTATCATCTCCTCACTGAGCAAAACACTAGAGGATTGTAGTCTCGGACCACAAGGCCTTCTCTCTGTCAGTAACTTGTTTTGCTATTTGGCACTGAGGTCCGTGCTGACCCAGGGGCATCCAGCCCTCTGCAAATATATAGCTTCTGTTGCCAGTTGCTGTTTTTCATTGGAGCGATGCCAGATGGCCAAGGCTGCTTACGCTCGGTGAAACAGTTTAATATATTTGAAGTTAGTGGTTGTTGGGCAAATGGAACCTGAATACTTTTCTCCCGATTACTTAAACAAGAACACAGAGCTTGTCCACTGACTCACATAGTACATTAATTGATCGGTGTGACAATACTTCACACAGATCAGAAAGGATCCCAGGTTTACTGTGTTGGCTTATCTCAGGGCAGCAATTAGCCTTGGGAACCCCTGAAGTGGGAAAGAGCTAAAGCATAGCCAGGACTCATTCTTCTGCTTATCCTCCAGCATAAAGCAGAAGGATAATTCTATCACGTGCTGATGCCCATGGTCAGATCACCCACCATTGGCTTAATGATGTTCTGCATCTGAAAAATAATAGTCCAGTAACAGCCAGATCCTTAATGAGAGAGCATAGTGGAATGGAGGGAGAAGGGGAGTTGATGTGAGAAGAAAAAAAAATTGTTTCTATATTTTTAACTGTATAATTTTTGCAAAGATGCACAATTCAGTAAAAATAGGTAAATAATTTCCAGATGGCGGTTTGGGATTTCTCCCGACAGTTTTTGTTTTCTGGTCACAGTTTCCGATCCTCTTTTGATCCAAACTCCAACCACTGCACATGACATATCTGAGACATGCTTGATGATTCTTTTATTTTTTTTAAAATCAGGTTTGACAAAACTGTTGGTCTTTTTTGAGGCTATCTGGCAGAATAGATAGAGGGAAACAAATTGACGTGGCGTATTTGGACTTTTGGAAGACTATTGTTCAAATGCTGCACAGTACAATGTTACACATTTGGGATTGGGGTAATATACTGGCATAGATTGTGTAGGAGCAAATGGAAAGGCCACGTCAAGCTGGTGTGCACCAGTTTGAATAAATTGTCTGTTTCATTGAATACCAACTTCACGTGGTCTTTAGAAACATAGAAACATAGAACATAGAAATTAGGTGCAGGAGTAGGCCATTCGGCCCTTCGAGCCTGCACCGCCATTCAATATGATCATGGCTGATCATTCAACTCAGTATCCCGTACCTGCCTTCTCTCCATACCCCCTGATCCCCTTAGCCACAAGGGCCACATCTAACTCCCTCTTAAATATAGCCAATGAACTGGCCTCTCTGTGGCAGAGAGTTCCAGAGATTCACCACTCTCTGTGTGAAAAAAGTTCTTCTCATCTCGGTTTTAAAGGATTTCCCCTTTATCCTTAAGCTGTGACCCCTTGTCCTTTCCATTTGCTCCGACAGATTAGCAATCAGTTAATGGTCAGAAAATAGAGAGCAGGAATAAATGGATTATGTTTGAATTGGCCTGCTATGGCAAGTGTGGTGTTGCAGGGTTCCCTTGCTAGTGCCCCCAACTGTTTACAAACTAAACCGATAATTTAGATAAGGTGACCAAGTATAATATATCCAAGACTATTCATGATACAAAGTTGAGAGGCATTATGTTGGGAGAAGGATGCACAGAGACTTCAGAGGGATATAGATAGTCTAGGTGAGTGGGCAGATAGAATATAATATGGAAAGTATGAGGTCATCCACTGTGGTTAAGAAAACAAAAGTTGCAGTGCAATTTATAGACGATGAGAGATAAAGGGAACACAAATGTGGACAAAAGGTGCCAGGATTTATCAAGATGAGGGGTGAGGGATGATGCAGTTCAGATCCAGGGAAGTTTTCTTATGTTTCATTTTCAGAGATCTTGAGAAGATTGTGAGGAGAACTGTGGGATGAGCTGTTGGTACAGGACCTTGCTTGTTGTTTTGGAATTTAGGAATATTGTACAGGAATATGTGATTTGTATTTCCTATCCAAGTTTTCATAAATGGGAAATCACTTTACAGTTTACAATTTGGGGTTCTGCTCCATCCAAGTCTGCATTTCATCCACATAAACCAGAAGAGAAATTGGTAACGACATCATGCCATGTTTCCAATGATTGTTAATGCAGAGCTTCTGTTCCTGTTAAAATCTATTTTTGTTTCACCAGTGAACGCTCATGAAATGAATGTCATGAATATTTTATTTCCTTCCATTTTTTGCCTTTGTATTGAGATTTCTTGTAGTTTTCCCTGAAATTTTCCGAATGACTCCAAGAATAGGTTACACCTAATAAGGCATACATTTTCAGAGGATGAATTTATGGGCATCAATTTTAATGTCCATAGACACTGCAGATGCTGCATTCATTACTGTCAATGTCCATATGCCTGTGGGTATAGATATTGTCACTTGCCTGGAAAGAGCAGACCTGCCCTCGCTGCCTCTCCTTAGTTGCGGCCAAAATGTGTAGCAATTCAGGAGCGTGTTTCCTGATTAATGGGTCCATTTGGGATAAAATTGTTGCAACCACAATGTGCAAATGGCATGCAAAGAGTTTCCATAGATGTTATTGTGGATATCCAGATCAGGTTATGCTCCACATAATAAGATGTACTTTACACACATCCAACAATGGCATTACTTAGGAAAACATCTTCTCAAGGATATTGGATTGTTTACACCACACAATGAAGCCACGTAATTGAAGATACCATTTTTTGAATACAAAAATAATTAGAAGCAATGGATCTTACATTTAGGGAAGCTTTCTCTTTACGAGAACCCCAGATTGAATTTTACTTTCTCCATATTTATTGCTAACTTAGATAATGTCAGTTCAGTTAGTTTATTTTATTGTCACGTGTACCGAGGTACAGTGAAAAGCTTTTATTGCTTGCTAACGATCCAGAAGACGACTCATGATTAAAATTGATTCATTTACGGTGTATAGATACATGATAGCGGAATAACGTTTAGTGAAAAGTAAAGCCAGCAAAGTCTGATCTACGATAGTCTGAGGGCCACCAAAGAGGTAGATAATAGTTTAGGACTGCTCTCTGGTTGTGGAAGGATGATTAATTTGCCTGATAACAGCTGGGAAGAAACTGTCTCTGAATCTGGTGGTGTGCATTTTCACACCTATACCTTTTGCCTGATGGGAGAGGGGAGAAGAGAGAGTGGCCAGGGTGCGACTCATCCTTGATTACGCTGCTGGCCTTGCCAAGGCAGCGAGAAGTATAAATGGTGACAATAGAAGGGAGGTTGGGTTGTGTGATGAACTGGGCTGCATCCACAACTTGCTGCAATTTCTTGCAGTCTTGGATGGAGCTGTTCCCAGACCAAGCTGTGCTGCATCCTGGATGTACATCCAAGAATCAGTTCAAGATTCGGACACTGCAAATTCTCTTTTGCTACCATGTAACATTATAAGAATGTAATTGAAAATCACAATGATCAGGTAAAATGATTAAGCAGCTCTCAATCAGTTATAAGAAACCCTCTACAAAAGTTTCATCCATCAAATATTTAATTTACCAAAGATGAGGTAAAAAAAAGGAATCCATATACAGGAATAGAACTTGTGGAAGTCAATTTCCTCTGGTGCATTAAGCTTTGGTAAATTATTCAAGGGTTTTGTGGGCCCTTGCACTGTGCATTAGTGCTGAATCTATATGCATTTATTTCCTTCAGGTCTTTCTATGCTCTTCCTCTGGAGTATGAGGCCAGAACATTCTGTTCATTGGCTTGACTATAAATGGTGGCTTCACACCCTGGGGCAAGAGGGTCAGCATCCTGACTCCCACCTCACTTCACACATTTAATACAAAATGTATGGATTTTTGACAAACTCGCCGTTGATCACAAATAATATTAAGAATGTCGATCTTGCCACATTGGTTGGTTAACCTTAACAGTTAAACATTGATTGCATAATGATGGAGAAGATGTGGAGGCTTTGGAGAGGGAGCAGAGGAGGTTTACCAGAATGCTGCCTGGATTAGACGGTATAAGTTGTACAGAGAGTTTGAACAGACTTAGATTGTTTCACAGGAATGCCGGAGATTGAGGGGAGACCTTTATAGAATTCATGATAGTTATAGATTGGGTAGACAGTCAGAACTTTTACCCTAGGGTGGAAATATCAAAGACTAGAGGGTACAGCTTTTTGAATTGAATTGAATACATTTTATTTGTCAAATATGTATACATACAAGGAAGTTGCCTTAGTGCTTTGCTCGCAAGTAACAATAAGTTATACAGCACACAATTAAAAATAAAACAATATAATTTAAACATGTGAAGAATGAAATAAAATACCAGAGCAAAAGGAGGCTGTTGAGTAGAGCTACTCCTCATGGAAAAAGCTGTTTTTTATATCTGGCTATGGCGGCTTTGACAGTCTGGAGTCACCTTCCAGAGGGAAGTGCTTCAAAGAGTTTGTGGCCAGGGTGAGAAGGGGCACAGATGATCTTACCCGCTCGCTTCCTGGCCATTGCAGTGTACAGTTCATCGATGTGGGGAAGGTTGCAGCCAACAACCTCCTCGGCTGATTGAACGATGTGCTGCAGCCTCCGGATGTCATGCTTGGTGGCTGAGTCAAACCCAACCATGATGGAGGACAGACTCTACGATGGCAGTATAAACGTGGACCATCATTGCCTGTGGCAGATTTTGTTTTCTCAGTTGCTGCAGGAAGTCCATCCTCTGTTGAGTCTTTTTGACTGTGGAGTCGATGGTGGCCTCCCATTTAAGGTCCCTGGAGATGATGGTTCCAAGGAACTTAAATGACTTCACAGACGTGACTGTGGCATTGTTGATGGTGAATGGGGTGAGGGGATGTTGATCTCTCCTAAAGTCTACAATCAATTCCACCATTTAAGAGCATTGAGCTCCAGGTTGTTGTGATGGCACCATGATGCCCGCTGTGTCACTTCCTGTATGTAGGCAGATTCTTCCCCATCCTGGATCAGTCCAATCAGGGTTGTGTCGTACGCACCCTTGTGAACCTTGACGGAGGTGCAGTCGTTGGTGTAGAGAGAGTAAAGGAGAGGGGAGAGTACGCAGCCTTGCGGTGCTCCTATGCTGCGGGTCTGCAGGTCCGACATGTGCTTTCCCAACCTCGCAAACTGCTTCCTGTCTGTCAGGAAGTTGATGATCCACTGATAGATGGGCTCACGCACAGTCAACTGGGAGAGTTTGGAGTGTAGTAGCTCTTGCACAATGGTGTTGAATGCAGACCTAAAATCCACAAACAAAATCCTTGCATATGTCTCCCGACGGTCTAAGTGCTGGAGGATGAAGTGCAGGCCTAGGTTGACTGCGTCATCCACTAATCTATTTGCTCGGTATGCAAACTGCAGGGGGTCCAGCAGGGGGTTTGTGATATTTTTCAGGTGGGCCAGCACATGTCTTTCGAGGGTCTTTATGATTACAGAGGTCAATGCGACAGGCCTGTAGTCATTAAGACCAGTAATTCTTGGATTTTTGAGTATGGGAACAATAGTGGAGACTTTGAAGCAGGCAGGGTCTGTGCAGGTTTGCAGGATTTAAGGTGAGAGAGGAAAATATAAAAAGCAGACCAATTTATTTTTACACAGTGCGATGGGTGTCTTGAAAGTGCTGCCGAGGGTGGTGGTGCAGGAAAATGTGACAGTGGCTTTTAAGAGACTATTAGGTAGGCACATGGATATGCAATGTATGAAGGAATGTAGGTGTGCAGGCAGATGAGTTTATCTTGGCATCGTGTTTAGCACATACACTGGGCCGATGGGCCTGTTCCTGCGCTGTACTCTTCTATATTCTTGTTTTCAGCTGCTTTTACAGCTTTACAGCTGATCAAACTGAGGTGGGATCAGAGAACTGCAGAAGGCAGAAAATCTCGGGAGAAGACAGAGGATCAGAATGAGATGCAGTTAATCACAAACAAAGGATGCAGAGGATCAGAGAAGAGTAAGGACAAGAGAGGGGTAGGAAGGAAATTAGAGTGGTTAGAGAAAAATAACTTACAGCTGCTTAAACACCCCGCATTGCTCAGAGATACTGCATGACAGGGTACACCAGACCAACATCAAAGAATGTGTCTTGCATTGATTAGTGCCATACCAACACTGAGCATGATTGCTGATAAAGTGGCAATCTTAAGATGTGGTGGAGCTTTACATAATGTGGCTTCATTAGAACATGGTACAACACAGAAACAGGCCCATCACCCCCACAATATCTGTGCCCAACTTGATGCCAAGACCTACTCTTATCTGCCTGCACTTCTTCCATATTCCTCCATTTCCTGCATATCCTGGTGCTTATCTAAATGTCTCCTAAATGTCAATATTGTATTTGCCTCATCTACCATCCCCAGCAGTGGATTCCAGGCACTACTGACCCTCTGTAAAAGACACATTCTGCAGACCTCCTTTAAATGTTGCCCCCCTCACCTTAAAACTGTGTTCTCTACTATTTGCTATTTCCATCCAGGGGAAAAGGTTTAGACTGTGCACCCCAGCTATACCTCACTTCATTTTGTATACTTCTATCAGGTCTCCCTTTATCCTCTGATATTCCAGAAAAAAACCCAAGTCTTTGGGCTGACTAGAAGTGCAGGTAATATTGCAAATGCAGCTTAACTAATGTCCTATAAAGCTGTGTCGTGATCTCCTAATTATACTCAATGCCCCACTTTGAGCTGCCATCTGCATGAGGTAGAAAACATGCCAAGTGCACAGATATCTTAACTAAGAATTGATAAACACTGAATGCCACCTTGAAAAGTAACTTCTCATTGATTTCCACAAGGTATACACCTCTTTGTTTGCCTTCAGGGAAGTTCAGGCTGGTTCGGTGACTGTTGGTAAAGCATTCCTGTTTCTCTTTTGACTCCATATTAGCTGGTCTTGCCAATGCTGCCTTACACCTTGATGATCAGATCTTTTCCTGTACAGGTCCAGGCTCAAACCATGAACAATGTTGGCTAAGGGTTTTTCTCAGCAGTGGAGGGATCTCAGCAGCTTGCTCACTTCTTTCGTGAAGCATTTAGTAATACACCATCCAAATTGCTAGAAAGAGTTGTAGTGAGGCAATGCTATGCCCATAATAGATTTTTATTTATTACAAAGCCGACCCATTTAAATATTCATTATTTCAATCAATTTCTCCCTTATTTCCAGAATGTAGAAACGAAGAACTGCAGATTTTGGTTTATACCAAAGAGAGGCACAAAGTTCTCGGGTAACCAAGCGGGTCAGACTGCAGCTCTAGAGGAAAAGGGTGGCTGACGTTTTGGGTGGGGACTCTTCTTCAGACTAAATTTAGGGATAAAGTAGGCCTGACTGACTGAAGCCTTCCAAGGGCATGTCAACCCATTGAGCAAGTTGCAAAGTCATGGTAAAGTTCACATTCTTACCTGGAAAACATAAAATGTTATAACTAACATGGCCAATATTGTCCATCCCCTTTCCTCACCCTCCTAGTTGAGCCACTGCATCCATCAGTCAGTGTTGAGAGAGTGGCCAGGCTCCAGGAAGCCCAACAGGAACCTGAAGCTGGAAACACGTTCCACCTCCATCCCATTAATGTGGATGGGGATGTGCGTGCCGCCCCTAGACTTTCTGAAGTCTACAATGAGCTCCTTGGTCTTTTTGGAGTTAAGGGCCAGGTTGTTGTCAGTGCACCATGCTGCTAGGAGCTGGACCTCCTCCCTATAGGCCGACTCATCGTTGTTGCTGATGAGGCCAATCACCGTTGTATCATCTGCATACTTGATGATGGTGTTAGTACCATGTACAGGTGTGCAGTCGTAGGTGAAGAGGGAATAGAGGAGGGGGCTCAGCACACAGCCCTGTGGAACGTCGGTGTTCAGGGTGAGAGTTGAATAGGTGAGCTTGTCTAGCCTAACAGACTGGGGTCTGTTGGTTAGAAAGTCCAATGCAGAGGGAGGGGTCGATTGGGGAGGAGTCCAAGTTGCAGAGGGCGGGGTCGATTGACATGAGGGCAAAGGACAGTAACTGACCATTGCACACTCTGATGGCCAAAGCCTGCTCTTCACCTTCGTCAATGGGCTCATCACCTTAATTTAGTCCCATTTTACAAATAGACTATTTGAATGACAAATTGCTTGGTTCTATTCAAATCAACCAAAGAACTAAATCCCCTGGGGAAAAAATCCATCCAGTGTAGTGCATCAAGATAGAATTCATAGTAAGGTTAAGTTTAAAACAAACTAGGTATAATTGTGCACATTTAACAATTAACACATTCACTTAATAAGATTATTGTAAAATGACATGATACATGGAGGCAATAGGTAGTTAAAACATATGTTTACAATTTTAATAGCAGGTTATCTAGAACCAGGGTTAGGTTATGGCTCATGTTGCACTCCAGTATCTTTTACTACATCTAGTTGATGTCCAGCAGGCTCAAAACATGAATGAACTTTATTATTGTCTGATAATTAAATCCAATCAGAATATTAACTTTTAATGAATGGCTCCAAGAAAAATGGAAATTATTTGAGTTATAATTTAGTCAGGGTCAGGGTTATTTAATTAACATTCTAAAAAGTTTCTGTAATTTTATTTGACTCTTACTTGAATGCATTTAATCAATTTGTGGGGTGGGGGTTGAGTTTTGACATGTAATTAAGGAATTAACCATTAAAAGTTTCATAATGAAATTTTATTTTCTAACTTGGGCAGATCTATTTTTAAAAATGCAGTCACTGAAGCGCTAGCAATTGAGCTTCTGTGCAAGGAAAATTACTGAACTAATGTAAAATCTTCATCGTAGATACAATTACCTCATCATTCACATTAAGTACATAGTGGCTTACATAACCCGAGGAAAGACCTAATATGAAAGATAAAAGCCCATATAAAATAAATGTAAGTTGGCAGAGTAATGGACATTTAACTACCAGGATACTCTGGGAGTATCATGAAAGCCATCTCCGCACCCAAATGCTAAATTGAGCTTGGGTTCCATTCCTTTCTGGGATTTCACTCAGTCAAAAGCTTCATGCCAAATCAATACAGTTCACCAAAAACTCTCAGTAGAGTTGGATTGCTGGCCAGGGGATTCAGCTCCCAGTAAAGTTGGGAAGACTGATGGGGAACCCAGCAGGTAGTGGGAAAGTCAGTAGTTCAATAGTCAATAAGAGTCCCTGCCAATCAACCCACCTACTAACCTGAAAGAATGCGGAGCGGTACAGTGGCACAGCTGGTAGGGCTGCTGCTTCACAGCACCAGACACCCGGGTTTGATCATGACCTCAGTTGCTGTCTGTGTGGAGCTTGCACTTTCTCCCTTGGGTTGGGTTTTCTCCGGGTGGTCTCGTTTCCTCCCACATTCAAAGGACGTATGGGTTTGTATGTTATAAATGGCCTCTGTCAAATTGTCTCCAAAGTGTAGTGAGTTAGTTGAGAAAATAGGATAACATTGAATTCTCGCGAAAGGGTGATCGATGGTCAGCGAGGACTCGGAGCCGGGACCACAGGGACCTGTTGCTGTTGCCATGCTGTTTCTCTCAACTAAATTAAATTAAAACTAAGTACAGGCAGTTACAGCAGTAAGTCCCTTTAGCGAGATTAGATGATCCAGCCCAATGCCTTTCATCAAACCACTTCTGAAAACAGTTGTGAGGTTTGCCAGATCTTTCCTCAGCCATCCTTCAATGGAACTATGTTATACTGATGAGTTTCAGTAAGTAGGAGGAACATATTGACTCAGAACGAAACTTTAAAATTGACTTTACTATCATTCTCATAGGGTACGTATTCAACTGAAATTGGAAGTTGCTCTTGCACCCGAAGGCAACTTGTTTGTGGTTTTCTGATGTGCTGTTACTTGAACCTCCCAGCAACGCCCCAAACCCACATCCTGTATGAGGTTACAATTCACAGCATATTTCAGCTTTCCAGCATCCATCCATGATCGCTGATTCCTCACTTTACAGGGTAAGAATTTCAGATTAATTTCTGATCATGATTTCCCTTGCACACAAAACATTTATTTGAACATTACTCAGATATTGACTTCACCAACCATTCCCAGCTACTGTGATGGCCTTTTAGAGAGTGGCAGTCTACCAAGATCAAGGTCCACTCTGGTTCTGTGAAAAACACAAAGTGCTGGAGTAACTCGAGACAGATTTTTTTTTTTTAGTCAAAGGGTGGTGAATCAGTAGAATTCATTGCCACAGGCGGCTGTGGAGGTCAAGTCATTCGGTATTTTCAAAACGGAGAATGACAGATTCTTGATTAATTAGGATGTCAAAGTTAAGGGGAGAAGGCAGGAGAATGGGGTTGATAGGGAAAG
Source organism: Leucoraja erinaceus (assembly GCF_028641065.1). Lineage (NCBI taxonomy): Eukaryota > Metazoa > Chordata > Chondrichthyes > Rajiformes > Rajidae > Leucoraja > Leucoraja erinaceus. Next base: position 25,184,201 of record NC_073394.1, on the reverse strand, counting down.
ATAGATCGGCCAAGATTGAATATCGGAGTATGCTCGATTTGCCGAATTGCCTAATTCTGCTCCAATGACATTGTGTGGATAGGTGGATAGTTTGTTTGGTTGTTTGTTTGTTTTTCTTTTTGCACAAAGTCCGCGAGCATTGCCACTTTTCATTTCACTGCACATCTCGTATGTGTATGTGACGAATAAACTTGACTTGACATTTCGGGTTGGTAGCTCCAGTGCCATTCATTCTCTGTCTACACTACTGTGCTGCAACTTCCTGGGGTTCACTTCCCACTTCCTTGTTCCCATCTAAACATAAAATGGTGTTGTCAGTTTTAAAGTGTGAAAGAGAGGTAGGGGCTGGGTGCAGAATCACAAAGTTTGGCAGCTAGGAATGACCATCTCCAACAAGAGAGTGTCTAATCAACTTCCCTCAATAATTGCCATTCATTACTACCAGACTCCTCCACCATTGATATGCTGGGTGTCACTGTGACCAGAAGTGGACCAGTCACATAACAATTTGAGAAGAAGAGCAGGACAGAACCGTGGGTTTACAAATCCATTTCCTGACTTTCCAGAGTGTTTTCATTATTAACAAGACATTAAAAGGAACAATATGTGCCACTTAGCAAAATGGAAGGTGATATAACTTTGAGGAAGCTGAACACCACTGAGCTTTAAGCTGGTGGGTGTGGTGTCTCCTAGTTTGGGGCCCCATCCACCAGCTAATAAGTAGACATGGTCCAATACATTGCACGGTGGGAGCAAGTTGCAGGAACTCACCACAACTTTTTAAGAATCTTCTTCAGACTTTTGTGAGTTCTAAGACGGCGAATTAGGTCAATGTGGAAACATTCATCTGCAGGTGCAAGACAGATGGTTGGTGTGTGTGAGGGGTGCATTCCTTCCGCTGCTGGTGTAGCATTTTGGTGTGTTCCAATGCATGGGCTGAGGTTCTCAGTACCATCCTGAATGCTCCTGCTTCACTTTGAGTGCTCATGGGCTAGAGATTCCATGGAATCAGTGTTGATGTTGCATTTATATGCGAGGTTTTGAGCACATCCTTGAAACTTTTCCTCCAGCTGTCTCGCAATATGTCTGACTTAGAAGAAGGGTGCTGACCTGATATCATGTCTCTCCGTTCCCTCCGCAGATGCTGCCTGACCCGCTGAGTTCCTCTAGTATTGTTTAGCTGGACTTTGAAATAGATTGTCTTTCTTAAGAGTCTGGCCTCAGGTATGTGACTGATATGGCCAGCCCAATGGAATCAACTGGGGTTGAGTGTCAAGCAGTAACAAAATTTTGCACCGAAGTTTCACATCTCATCCTCGTTGTTCATTTTCTGAAACTCTTGCTAGTTAATTGGATACCTAAATGCTGAAATATTTGATTTGTTTTATTGGCCAGTGTTTTGTCTGCAGAAAAGAGTACAGCCATACAATGCACTTTGTGCAAGGTGTTGGTAAGCAACTGGTTAGTTGCTATGTGTCTGATGATAGTAAATAATAGTGAATCAACCCAGTGACAGTGATTCAAACACCATCAATATTCATCCTTGAGGTTGTGAACATAAACTTATCCACGTGTAATTCACTCCACAAGTAATGGTTCACGGAGTCGTAAGCTGCAGATCTTGGAATTGTGAGCAAAACATGACGTGCTGGAGCAACTCAGTGGATCAGGCAGCATCTGGAAGGAAATGGACAGTTGGAGTTTGGGTTGGGACCCTTCTTCAGAGTGATGGGTGTCCAAATTTATACATACTGAAGAGTGCCAGGGAGAATAGTTAAATTAGCAAAACACTGTCAGGGCTCGAGTAAGAGTAATGCAGATGTCCACGACAAAGCCTAAATTAGAAGACAAAAGTTAGCCAGAATGATCAGGATCTCAGTATCACGGAATGGTGACTGTACAACAGGAGAGCGTTTGGCCCTTCCAGTCCAGACCAGCTCGTAACAATCTGACAATCCCGCACCTCTGCCTCTCCCCATCGTCCTGCAAGTTGTTTCAAGAAGGCTCATCAGCGTCTCTTCTTCCTGAGGAGACTGAAGAAGTTCCATCTGTCTCCTCAGATCCTGGTGAACTTCTACCGCTGCACCATCGAGAGCATCCTTACCAACTGCATCACAGTATGGTATGGGAACTGCTCTGTCTCCGACCGGAAGGCATTGCAGAGGGTGGTGAAAATTGCCCAACGCATCACCGGTTCCACGCTGCCCTCCATTGAGTCTGTCCAAAGCAAGCGCTGTCTGCGGAGGGCGCTCAGCATCGCCAAGGACTGCTCTCACCCCAACCATGGACTGTTTACCCTCCTACCATCCGGGAGGCGCTACAGGTCTCTCCGTTGCCGAACCAGCAGGTCGAGGAACAGCTTCTTTCCGGCGGCTGTCACTCTACTAAACAACGTACCTCGGTGACTGCCAATCACCCCCCCGCCCCCCCCCCCCCCCCCCCCCCCCCCCCCCCCCGTCCCCCCTCTTATTATTTTTTTATTCAAATCGTTTGCTATGTCGCTCTTCAAGGGAGATGCTAAATGCATTTCGTTGTCTCTGTACTGTAAACTGACAATGACAATTAAATTGAATCTGAATCTGAATCTGAATCTTTCAAATATTTACCTGGTTCCCTTTTGAACATTACAGTTGCATCATCCTCTGGCAGTGCATTTCAAGACATAAACATTCAAGGTATGAAATATTTCCCCTCCTAACCCCAAGTCACGGTTCATTTTGCATTTACTTTCATGCCATCTCAAGATCCCTCTGCCTACACGAGCCATTTCTCTTCATCTATACCCTTTATGAATTTGAGTTATAGGTAACTCAATCAAATTTCCTCTCCGCTTATTTCACAATGAGAACAGCCCAAACTTCTCAAGAGTAAGTCCATCTGCCCTGAAATGATGTTGGTAAATTTCTACTGAACCATCTCTAAATATTTAACAACCTAACTGGATACAATTCTTCAGCTATGGCAAAACCAATGCCATAAAGTAGAAATAAAGATGCTGGTTTACAAAAGAAGAAACAGGCACTGGAATAACTCAGCGGATGTTGGGGGTGAAGGTAGTCAGTCAGACCTTTTTGCAGGATAGAAATATCAAAGACTAGAGAAATTAGCTTTAAGGTGAAAGGGCAAAGCGTAAAGGGGATAGGTTTTTTACACAGAGGGTGATGGACTCAGGAAATCACTGCCAGTGTTGGTATTGGAGGCAGATGCGATAGTGTCATCTACAAGGCCTTTAGATGGGCTTATGGATGTTCATGGAATGGAGAGGTAAAGATCATATGCAAGCAGACGAGATTAGTTTAGCTTGGCATCATGTTCAGTACAAACATTGAAGGCCGAAAAGCCTGTTCCTGTGCAGTACTTCTCATGTGCTATGTTCTGTCTTCCCTCCCACTGAAAACTAACTTGCCTTTTTTTTCCCAGGTGAGAAGAATGGTAGGAAACCCAAAATGTTAACAGTATCTCTTTCCATAAATGCTGCCTGACTTGCTGAGTTTTTCCAGTACTTCCTTTCTTGTTTCAGATTTCCACCGTCTGCATTTTTTTAACCTACTGATTCTGTGCCTTGTTAGTGTTTTTAGAGCTTTCATTCTCACTAAGATGAAAAAAAACCAAAAAATTGACGACCCCCCTGCTGCCACGGTTGCTGCCTGGCCTGTTCAGTTCCTCCAGCAGTTTGACTTCTGCTCCAGATTACAGTATCTGCAGTCTCTTGTGTTTCCACTAAACTTTGCTGCGCTATTGGGGTTATTTTATTTATTCCTAAACACTTTTTTGAACAGTACAGTAATATAATATTTCCAGTCCTCAGACACCACCTCTGAATCTATTGATTCTCACAAGGTATTGCCAGAGCCAATTATTTTTTTCCTTTATTTTTCTCAGTTATCCAAGACGCATGCCATCTGAACCAAGCGATTTATGTCCTGAAAGTCTGCACATGTCTGGACCGGGTGATTTAAGGCTAAATCCAATTTGCCTTTCTACTAAGCTCTCTAAATCAACTTTTTAGCTCATCAAGAATCTCAACTACATCTTCCCTAATGGGGAAGATAGACACAAAATGTTGGATTAACTCAGCGGGTGAGGGAGCATCTCTGGTGAAAAATAATTGGCGTTTCGGGTGGAGACCCTTCTTCAGACTCAAACTGAAAGGTCGAACCCGACTCAAACCGAAAGTCTCAACCCGAATCGTCACCTATTCCTTTTCTCTAGAGATGCTGCCTGACCTACCGAGTTACTCCAGCATTTAGTGCCTATCTTTGGTGCAAACCAGCATCTGCAGTTCCTTCCTACGCATTCCCTCAGCGTGACTCTAGCAGAATCTTTCTTCCTTAGTGAAAATGATGTAAAGTAGTCATTTGATATCAAAGCCATGCCCTGGCCTCAGTGAGTAGATTTCCCTTTAGGCTTCAGCTCAGCCACATTTTTACTTTTGTAACCCTTTTGCTGCTTGCATGCCTTGAGAATATTTTTGGATCTTCACCTTAGGCCGCCTAATTCCACTTTTGCTTGTGAGGCTTTGATTCCAATTTACCCTGGACACATCTGTTCTCACATTATTGAAACTGGCCTTACTCCAACTGCATTTGTTTAAAACTTGGAATAGTCTACATACTTTTACATTCTGACTCTAAACCTAAACTCTTATGTTTGGTAGTTCCAAGGGGAATCCACACCCTATCCCATCACTCGTTCTTGCCCCACTTGATCTGGCTCATTTCCAAGAATCAAGTCCACCAGTGCTGCCCTACTCTGAGCTACAAACATACTGACCTGGGGAGTTCTCTTCCATAAACAGAAATACAGCGTGGAAACAGGCCCTTTGGCCCACTGAGTCCACGCTGATCAGCAATCACCCCGTGACTCTAGGGACAATTTACAATTCACAGAAACCAATTAACCTACAATCCTGCACTTCTTTGGAGTGTGGGAGGAAACCGGAGCATCTGGAGAAAACCCTTGCAGTCACAGGGAGAACGTACAAATTCCATACAGACAGCAGGATTAAATTGTCAGGATTAAACCCGGGTCTCTGGCACTGTAAGGCAGCAACTCTACCACTGCGTCTCTTTGCCGCCCATATTCCTGCTCTTTATCACTTATTTTCACACAAAGGGTGGTGGGTGTATGGAACGAGCTGCCAGAGGAGGCTGTTGAGACAGGAACTATTGCAAAGTTTAAGGAACAATTAGACGGGTACATGGATAGGACAGGTTTGGAGGGACATGGGCAAATACAGGCAGGTGGGACATATTCGTTGGTGTGTGCAAGTTGGACCAAAGGGCTTGTTTCCATGCTGTATAGCTGTTAATACTATCTTAGTCTATTTTTGGCAAATTGAAGCTCCCATTAGCAATACTTTATGACTTTTACTCATCTCTGTGAAAAGCCCACAAATTTGCTTTTCAATATTCTTCACACATGTTGGAGGTCTGCAGGATAAACTCAGCAGTGTAATCATACTTGTATTAATTCTTACTCTAAGCAGATGGATCTTGTCCTTAATCATTCCAGGACATCCCCTCTCTCCTGTGCTGCCAGATTCTCCTTAATCAATATTGTCACTAGTCTTCTCTTCTTCCATCCCCTATCTTTACTCTCTTTAATGAATATATTAGGTCTTGGGATGGCACAGTAGTGCAGAGGTGGAGTTGCTGCTTTACAGCGCCAGAGATCTGGATTCAATCCTAACTATGGGTGCTGTCTGCATGTAGTTTGTATGTTCTCCCTGCGATCATATGGATTTTCTCCTGGTGCTTTGGTTTCTTCTCACATTCCAAAGACGTAAAAGTTTGTAAGTTATTTGGCCTCTGTGAATTGCGACTAGTGTGTAGGATGCGAAACTGGGATAACATAGTCGGCACAAATTTAATCATGTGATAGGATGATATTCTCATCCCAGGAAATAACCCAGGGAACCTCTTTTTGATTGTATCTAATGATACAATTAGAATGTTGCCTGGGTTTCAGCAACTAAGTTACAGAGAAAGGTTGAACAAGTTGGGGCTTTATTCTTTGGAGTGCAGAAGGTTAAGGGGGGACTTGATAGAGGTCTTTAAAATGATGAGAGGGATAGACAGAATTGACGTGGATAAGCTTTTGACACTGAGAGTAGGGAAGATTCAAACAAGGGGACATGACTTGAGAATTAAGGGACAGAAGTTTAGGGGTAACATGAGGGGGAACTTCTTTACTCAGAGTGTGGTGGCTGTGTGGAATGAGCTTCCAGTGAAGGTGGTGGAAGCAGGTTTGTTTTTATAATTTAAAAATAAATTGGATAGTTATATGGACGGGAAAGGAATGGAGGGTTATGGTCTGAGCGCAGGTATATGGGACTAGGGGAGAATACATGTTCGGCACGGACTAGAAGGGTCGAGATGGCCTGTTTCCGTGCTGTAATTGTTATATCGTTATATGATAGTCTATCCTTTCTTAAATAAGGGAACCAAACCTGCACTCTGGTATGGCCTTACCAGTATCCTATACAATAGTAACAATATTTCTTCATTTCAAAACTCCAGTCCTCTTCAATTAAGACCAATAAGCCATTTGCCTTCCTAACCATTAATTGCACTTGTTGCAATTGGTGCAAATGAGCATCAAGATCAAGGGTTCCCAAACTGGGGTAAATTGTGCCTACCCAGGTGGTAACTTTGTTGATTCTGGATTTGTACATATTTTTTCTTATTGACTGACTGTGTTTGGTTCTGGTATACTGGTATCTGTTCATCATTAATTGTTCATAAATAAGTGAAATAACATTGTTATGTGCTATTAAAGTTGCCAGGGGTAAACGGGACGAAAAAGGTTTGGAACCTGTGACCTAGATCCTTTTATTTTGCTCATTTGCATTCTTTCACCATTTAGATAAGATTAGACTAAATGGGACCTGTTGGGTCCCAGTCACATGGGAGGCTTGGTCCCCTATCGCAACCCGTTCCCCAACGCAATATTCCACCACTCACCCATTCCCCCAACGCAACCCGTTCCCCAACACAATATTCCACCACTCACCCATAGGCCCCAACTGCGCAGGCACGGCTCATTTCCCCTCATCCCCAGCACTCCCTCTTTCCCCTCTTATCCTCCCCTCCCCAATCCCTCCCTCACCTCCCCCTCCCTCTCCTTTCCCCTACCCTGTCACTCCCTCCCTCCCTCTATAGCACCTCTCCCCTCCCTACCCCCCTCCTATCCCCTCCCCACTATCCCACCTCGTCCACTCCTCACCTCCCGGTATCTCCCCCACTATCCCTCCTCATCTCCCCCACTGCCCTCCTCGACCTCTATTCCCCACTCCCTACCTCTACCACTGTCCCCCTCCTCTCCCTCTATTCCCCCTCCTCCCCCACTCTTCCTCCTCACCTCCCCCAGCTCCCATCCACTCCCACCCTACCCCCTCCTCTCCTTCAATACCCCCACACTCCCTCCTCACCTCCCCAGGATCTCCAGGTTGCCGCTCCTTTCCTTCCTTGCAGACCCCAAAGCCAGCAGCGCCGTCGCCCTCAGAGCCAGACTCAGCGCCCAGGCCTCGGAGGGAGAGCCCGAGGCCGTGGCCTGCCCTGACACGGGTACCGCGTACTCCAGCTGAGGGCTGCACCGGCTGTGGCCGTCCCCTCCAGCTGCGACCGGCTGACTGGCTGTGGCTGTGCAATGCCAGGCGAAGCGGACGCCGACGGTGAGTGACAGTTGACGAGGCCAATCAGTGCGGCAAGGGTGCAGGAAGGGGCGTCGCCATCCCGGCCGCGGTGTTTACGGACAGGAGAGGAGATCAATCTGCGTGCCGCTGACTGATAGAAGAGACCAATCTGCGCATGCACAGTTTTTAAGATTTTTAAACCTTAATAACGTTTTAAATATACCAAAGATCAGAACAAAACTTGTTGCACTTGCAGCACAGGAGAATGGTGCTATTGTGTACCAATTTTGCGCAAATAGAAAACCCACGCATACCGGAAGAACACAAGATCAGAGTTTTAGTTAAGGATAGATATAGATAGATAGATAGATAGATAGATAGATAGATAGATAGATAGATAGATAGATAGATAGATAGATAGATAGATAGATAGATAGATAGATAGATAGATAGATAGATAGATAGATAGATAGATAGATAGATAGATAGATAGATAGATAGATAGATAGATAGATAGATAGATAGATAGATAGAGATGATTGTACATTCCATGGGTCTGGGTTGATCTGCTATGCCTCATTGTCAGGTAACCTAATTCAACCGAGAAAAAAATACTAAAAACACTAATATTTAAAAATGACTATTTAAAAATAATGTTAAAATGTATTACTTAGCCTGAATGATTTTGTTTTAACTCGCTGACTTTTTGTTTAAGACAAAGGCCTGTTTAAACTCACTAAATTTTGGTTCTCACAATTCTTTCACGTTGGAAAATGCTTTTTCTGGACAGGATCGAATGGTTGGCAGAATAAGAGAAGCAATTGGGATGGAAATAAATCAGAGTATCTAAAATGTTTATCAGTCATATTAATGAACCTATGAAGCCAATGTAATCTCACTAGCAAACTCACATGAGTTAATTTTCTTCTGATCTTTGCAAGCTGGAATGTTTGTCAGTACACTGTGCTCCTTCTCACAGCGTCACGAATTGGAGGGGTTTGGACATTCACAAAACACTTAAGCTGAGTTCACAGGAAAATGAGACGAGGCCAATACTCACATCAATGGAGAGGGGAAAGTTGAACTTCTACCAATGGTGATGCAGTGGCAGCTTGGCTATTTCTTCACACAGCCTGAGGAAATATGTGAAAGAATGTGACAAATATCCTACTAAAAACAGCAAGAAGAAACATTAGCATGCTGATTGATCAAATATGTCCACGATTCATTTTATTCTTATATATGTGCCTGTGGATATGTTCAATGCCACCATTTATTTTCTGACCCTTTACTGTCTTTGATAAGGTAGTAATGAGCCACTCTCCTGAACCACTGAAACTGCATAATAAAGGTGTTCCTATGATACTGTAACTAGGAAGTTCCAAAATTTGGATACAACAATCATGCATTATTGGCAATATAGATCCAATGGAGGTGTGAGTTGAATGTCAATTTGCATTGCCATACATCATGCACTGTCCTTGCCCTGCTTGGTAGTAGACTCATAGTTTGAGCAATGCTGCTAAAAAAAAACTCATGGAGAGTACCTGCATCATGCTCGCACCATGAAATGTATTGGACTGAGTCCATTTTTTAGTTGGTTGATGGGGTCCTAAACCACATCCACCAGCATAAAGCTCAATGGTGTTTAGCATCAGTGCAACTTTCAGGAAGCTAAACACCATTGAGCTTTGTGGTAAGGGGCAAATAAGGTTCCTTTTTTATATCCTGTTAATAGTGAAAACATTTTGGGAAGTCAGGAAATGAATTTGTAATACCCATGCTCTGTCCTGCTCTTCTTCTCAGATTATCTCAGTTACTGGTCAAGTTCTGCTCTCATTGACACCCATTATATCAATAGCGGAGGAGTCTTATAGTAATGAAGGGCAAATAGTTTTTGAAGTTGATTAGACACTCTCTTATTGGAGGTGGTCATTGCTAACACTTGTGTAATACAAATGTCACTTGCCACTTACCATGTCTAAATGGAACTGTACCCTCTCCAATCATCAGTGAACATCCCCACTTCAGATAAGATGAAGGGTGGATCAGTGTCCTTGAAGCAGCTGTGGACAGCCTTTAGAATCTCGTGCAGCAAGATTCCTGAAATGATTGGCTTCCAACATTCACAACCATTTTTATTTGTGCTAGAAGTCTATAGTTTTTCTGCATTGCCTGTAGATTACGACTTAAATTGATCCCCTAATGCTACAATCAGTCAAATGGTGCCATACTGTCAACGGCAGTGATACTCACCTCGCTCTGCCTCTATAATATACTCCTGCAAGTCTGGAGCAGAGTAGTCATGGTGGAATTCAAACAGTGCATCATAGGTCATAGGTGAATATTTGGCTAATTTGCGGACAACTTCTTTTTTCATTGAGATTAAACGGATGGGACTAGATTTATTCTGAAGGCCTTTTATTCTGGAACATTTATTCAGAAGGGCTTGGACCATGTTTGACTGATGTTGTTATTTATTGATTATATCTGGACTTATTAATTGGTATCTATATCTGTTTTTGTGGTAATATATTGTAGCACCTACCAGTTTAATGCAACCCCTGCCATACCATAAATGGCAGTGAGGATATACAATGTTGATTGAGAGATCTGGATCCTTAAATTCTGAAGCAAGTTGGATCACATGGCAGATTTTTAATGCAAAAAGGCAAAAACTATTGTAAACCAGAATAGATTGCACAAGCCACTGACAAATTAATTCAACATAATGACTCCATTAGTAACCTTTCCAGGTGAGCCACAGCAGAATCAATGACAACACCAGAAGTTGCACACCATTGTCACTTATCCCTTGCATAATTTAAATCGACCTGTGATTTGAGGAGCAGTTATTCTGGACGAGGTAGTTAAGGAGCAGTACGGTGAAAATCATTCCCTGGGTTAGACAGCATTGGCGATTTTCCCAGAACATTGGTGATCTCCCCCTCTCCCATCACGCAAGAGGTACAGAATTATGAAAATGCACAGCTCCAGATTCAGGGTCTGTCTCTTTCTAACCATGTAAGAAGGAACTACAGATGTTGTGGTTGGGCGGGACAGGCAGCATCTCTGGAGAGAAGGAATGGGTGAAGTTTCGGGCCAACTGTTATCAGGCAACTGAACCATCCTATCACCATTATGAGAGCGGTTCTGACTGACCATCTACTTTATTGGAGTCCTTCAGATTATCTTTAATCGAACATTACTGGACTTTATTCTGAACTAAACATTATTTATTTTAATCTGTGTGTGCTGTGGACAGCTTGGTTGTAATCGTGTGACTAGATGGTCCGCAAAAAAAAAGCTTTTCACTGTACCTCGGTACATGTAACAATAATAAACTGAACTATAGTCACCACAGTCGGACGTCCTTCTTTCTAGAAAATGGTTATGATTAGAACATCTCAGAGGCCCTCTGTCTTCCACTTCCCAGATGTTTGTGATCAAGCTGTGGATTTGTAACCCATGCCCCAGTAAACCACAAATATACTTTTTGTTTTAACTCCCGGATTAGCTACTGCTCTATTTGGCTACGTATTTATAAATTTACGGGTTTTTTTATTGACATTTAGGCAATGGAAGCGGTGTAATATTTACACAGCGAGGAGATCGCTAAACCCAGTCCGTGTGGCAGAAATCCTGGCCAGGTTTTGCCTTGAGCTTCAATTGCTCTCGGTTCTGGCTGTCCTGTGGTATTTCCTGCCACAGTCTCGCAGCAGACAGCTGTAAGGCTTTGAGATGTTAATACTTGTGGGCAGCCGGCGCACCGACTACTTTCCAATCAAACTGTCTCCCTAGCTGCCCGAACCCCAGTTTTTGTGTGTGTGTGTGTGTGTGTGTGCGGCACCGTTTTGTCTGGGGACGGAAAAAGAAAGAAGAATAAAAGGGCGCTGCCGCAGCAACAGGAATCTGGTAGCGAGAGAGGAGTGAAGTGGAGAGTAAGGGGGAAGAGGTTCCCAGCTTAACTGCCACCCTTTCTGGGGAGGCTGGGACATTCTCCCGGTGGCGGATGAAGTGAACTGCCGTCCACTGACACCCCTCCACACCCCACCCTACCCGTGACTTCTGACCGGCAACATGGTCGTGCATCCGTGCCTGAAGCGGGTCTCTTGGGACTTCTCGATGTCCGACGGTCATATGAAGAGAACGGGAATATAAAGCGGAGTTTGCAGGCGACCGGAGCCCAATGCCCGTTCATCTGTGAGATGCCTTCCATGTTACCAGAGGTAAGTGAGCCCTGTCTGGTCACGTCGGGGGGTGCAAGCACCTTTTCTTTCATCGGAGTCTGTGGTCCATTCCAGCATCTTCCACGGTGCTCGAGATATTTCTAGCTTGGAAAAAATGTCTTGCAAAGTGATGTTGGGGCCAACCAATAGTACACATGTTGTCCCCCTTTCTCTGCCCCTCGTGTTTTCTAAGTACCGTGAGTGGGTGTTTTTTTGTGCCCGGGAGATGTGTAGTGGGAACAAAGAGCACCACGCAGCTCTATAATGAACGGAATATTGTGTGTCACGGACAGATTATGCCCGCTCCTCCTTTAGTTTAACTCGTGTCCAGCGAGCTCGATTGGCACGCTGGCAATCGCTGGATTCACGTTTGACCAGAATTCATCTGTTTTTGGTGGGGTTGTCGGATTTGACTCGGTGGCGTTTGTCCAGCGAGGCTGAAGTAGCAGAGTGGGCGGCACGGTACCACACGCTCGGCTATCGTACGCCCTACCCGGCACGAAGCGCCAAACTATTGGGCGCGCCGAGTTGGGCTGGTCCCCTCGCTAACGGTGAAATGACATTGTTAGAAGTGCCTTTGCAGACTTCTGGAATTGCAATCATCTCGATGCTGCTTCGTGAGCTACGGGGCAGGGGGAGTGTGCAGTGGGTGGGAGGTACAAGTGGGCGGTATCTCGCTGCTTGCTCCCGCGCACGAATCCCAGGACCAGGCGACTGCAGAAGGAGCCGGAGATTCGGTCACCCTCCTCCCTCCCCGTCTGCTCTCCCTCGGACTTCGTTCTGCAGAGCCGGGGTGGAGCGTGTTTGTTGCAGGAAGGCGTGGGCATGATTGTGTAAGTCATGGTTGGGATTTTACAGCGGAGAATTACAACACCACCGTCTTGGCTGAATGTCTAGTCATCTCGGTGAGCATTGACCAGTGGGCAACGAGGCAGATTTGGTGGCATTTGTTCAACGGGGCAACTTTGGTGAGCATACACAGTTCGCCCCCGGAATAGTCCTACAGCTGTAGTGGAACTCGTAGGCGCAGAGGGTCAAACTGATTGGTAAATAACTGGATTCGAGTTGTTTCGAAGCTTTGGCCACTGTGGAGCATTAAGCAGTGCGGTATTTATTAGGTTGCTCATCACAAAGTTTGTAGTGAAAATATGGGGAATGCACTGTCCAATCTTGCAAGGTGAGAATTTGGAAGGAATAAATCCTGAGCTCGCATTCACTGTTCTGGACCCGGGGACCGGCAACGCTTTGCAGTCACTGAAATACTTTTTTATGTTGTTGCTGATCTCAGGCGAGATGGCCAGCACATTTCCGTCAATAGCAGTTGGCTGCACAGTCTGTTGATAAATATTGGCCAGGGTTCCAGGGATGATTAAAAAGAGCAAATGTGAAGAGTCTGAAACGATTGCAGCAAGCTTTGGAACTGCCCAGTAGGTTGGCCAGCATCTGTGGCGTAAGTGATGGCTAAGGTTTCAAATGGAGCCTTACAGCGTGGAAGCTGGCCCTCTGGCCCAACTTGCCCACACCGGCAATGTTTCCCATCTACACTAGACCCACCAGCCTGCGTTTGGCCCATATCCCTCGAAACTTGTCCTATCCATATACCTGTCTAAATGTTTCTTAAAAGTTGCATTAGTACCTGCCTTAACTACCTCCTCTGGCAGTTCGTTCCATGCATCACCTTTTGTGTGGAAAAAGTTACCCCTCGGTTTCCAATTAAATCTTTTTCCCCTCACCTTAAACCTATGTCCTCTGGTTCTTGATTGCTGTCTGGGCAAGAGACTGTGTGTCGACCCAATCTATTCTTCTCATGATTTATACACCACTATATCATCACGCCCCACCCCCCTTCACTCTCCTTTCTTCCAATGCTCTTCTGGAGTTGAACTTCAATCAACCTCCTTCTGACTGGGTGTTGATTGCCTCTGAAGTATGGGTGACTACAGCACAGAGTCACACAGCACAGAAACGGGCCCCTCCGCCCAACTCTACCATGCCGACCAAATGCCTTCTCTGAGCAAGTCCTCATTGACCCAAATCTAAACAAACTGAGGCCTGAGTGTTAAAATGGACTTGAGCATTGTTCAACATTGAAAATTCAACATCTTCAGTGCTAAAAATGCGCTTGCACAAGGGAATGTTGGCCAATGGTTCGGTATTCTCAGTCGATATGCTGTACACCAGATTAAATGTCTGTGGGGTGATATAAGGGAAGTTAAAATGAATAGATTGTTGGATTATTAATTTTGGGGAAGGGAAATTGTCATGGGACCATAGAGGTGGCAGAGCATTTAAGCTGCTGGGTCTGTAACAAAAGCTTAGGTAGTTTCCCTAGACACCCAAGTTTGAATCCCATCAGGTCAGCTGCAGAATCAAACAGTGCTCTTGATCAGTAATGAAAATGATAAGGTTCACTGCTGTTCTTCAGGGGAGGAAATCTGCCATTCTTGCCTGGAGAAAAACCATGGGGGCATAAGAAGAATGTGCAAACTCCATAAAGACAGCGACTAAAGTGTGTCCTGTATAGATCCCTCCATAATGTTTGGGACAAAGACCCTTCATTTATTTATTTGACACTGTACTCCACAATTTGAGATTTGTAATAGAAAAAATCACATGGGATTAAAGTGTACATTGTCAGATTTTATTAAAGGGTATTTTTACACATTTTGGTTTCACCATGTAGAAATTACAGCTATGTTTATACATAGTCGCATTTCAAGACACCATAATGTTTGGGACACTTGGCTTCACAGGTGTTTGTAATTGCTCAGGTGTGTTTAAATGCCTCTTTAATGCAGGTAGAAGAGAGCTCTCAGCCCATAGTCTTTCCGCCAGTCTTTCCACCACCTTTGGAAACATTTATTGATGTTTATCGACATGAGGACCTAAGTTGTGCCAATGAAAGTCAAAGAAGCCATTATGAGACTGAGAAACAAGAATAAAACTGTTAGAAACATCAGCCAAACCATAGGCTTACCAAAATTAACTGCTTGAAACATCATTAAGAAGAAAGAGAGCACTGGTGAGCTTCCTAATCGCAAGGGGACTGACAGAAGAATTTTCTAAAATAAAGAAAAATCCTCAAACACCTGTCCGACAGATCAGAAACACTCTTCAGGAGTTGGGTGTGGATTTGTCAATGGCCACTGTCCGCAGAAGACTTCATGAACAGAAAAACAGCGGCTACACTGCAAGATACAAACCAAGGGTTAGCCGCAAAAATAGGACGGCCAGGTTACAGTTTGCCAAGAGGTATTTAAAAGAGCAACCACAGCTAAAAAACGGTCAATTCTTGAGTGGCCGAGTCAATCACCCGATCTGAACCTAATTGAGCATGCCTTTTATATGCTGAAGAGAAAACAAGCATAAGCTAAAGATGGCTGCAATACAGGCCTGGCAGAGCATCATCAGAGAAGACACCCAGCAACTGGTGATGTCCATGAATTGCAGACTTCAAACAGTCATTGAAAGCAAAGGATATGCAACAAAATACTAAATATGACTAATTTCATTTACATGACATTGCTGTGTCCCAAACATGGTGCCCTGAAATGGGTGGACTATGCATAAACACTGCTGTAATTTCTACATGGTGAAAACGAAATGTATAAAAATGTCCTTTATTAAAATCTGACAATGTGCACTTTAACCACATGTGATTTTTTTTGTTTCTATTACAAATCTCAAATTGTGGAATACAGCGGCAAATAAAAAATGATGGATCTTTGTCCCAAACATTATGGAGGGCACTGTATGTGACTCCGAAGCCACCACAATAGAGACAGGGTGGAGCATGTTATAGAATTACCTAAATCCTGACCTGTTCCTACTGTGCAGGCAGATAAGATCATACCAGCTCTTGCCGGTGCTGTTGGTTCTTGTACCAATGTCTGCTGTCCAGCCACCCAGTGAAGTTGTGTGTGCACGGCGTGTGACCGAGAGGATGGTGTGGCTTGATCGTCTGCAGAAACCAACCATTTTTTTGTTTAGACACTTGTTGTTGGAGAAAGGGAAGGGTTTATCTCCAATACATTATTAGTGACTTTGAAATCTTTGTAACAGTCCTGTTGTTTTATAAAGTCATATTCAGATCATGTGGCAATCAGAGGCACAGTAGCACAGTAGCACAGCTAGTAGAGTTGATGCCTCACAGTGCCAGAGACCAAGGTTTGATCCTGACTTCCGGTTCTATCTGTGTGGAGTTTACATGTTCTCCCGCAAAGATGTGCGGGTTTGTAGGTTAATTGATCACAATATGTAGGGAGGGGGTGAGAAAACAGAACTAGTGTGAACTTGGTGTTGGCGTTCTCAGTGGGCCAAAGGGCCTGCATCCATCTGTAAACTAAACTAATCTGCTAGTGGAACTTTCTATCCACCTGTCCCCAACTATGTCCATTTATTCAGTATGATGCATCTCATTATAGAATGTGTATGCACAGATTCCTGTAATGTTTTTGCACATACAATCATAATTCAGGAGCATGTGCATAAATCCCAACCAAAAAAATGAGCTAAATCTGGCCATCATCTCTGACATGATGAAGCCGAGTTTTAGTTAAAAATATAAGAAGATATTAAATTGGTTTCTGGGCTAGCTTACAGCTTATATTTAGTGTCAAATTAGGCTTGCCTTAGGTTGTGGGTGTGTGTGAGATAATAAATCCTATAACATTGTCTCCCAAGTGACAGGCAGAGGAGCAGCTAGAGAGATAGCTGGTCAAATCTTTGAAGTGAGATGCCATAAACCAAATGACCAATGTTTATGGGGAGGAGGCAATAAAGGAAGAGAGAAATAGCCAGTCACATCTTTGTAAACAAATGACCTATGTTTATGAGGGACCAAATGACAGAGGAAGCAGCGAAGAGAGCTAGGGTGGTCTATTTGGAGATAAAGCAAATGGTCAATGTTTTCAGTATATCTTGTACCATGTAAACAAAAGGTTTGATGTGATGCATTCTGTGGAAACCTTTTCCTGTACCTCTGACATGATTAATGTCTGTGGAAGGTGTTAAGGGGACAAAAAAACCCTATTTAAGGCAATGTAATTCTGTTGTTCAGAGAAGGTGACTGAGCACAGTCAAGTGTCTGTGTTGGTCACTTGACTGGAGTTCTCCCTCCCTTCCATCGGCCGATGTTAAGTAAAGTTTTGAACTGGTCTACCAAACAGTTTGTGTGGTGTCTGTTTATTAAGAAGCGAACCTGGTTTAGTAGTTAAAATAAGTAGCTTTTTCAGACACAGCCACAAAAAATGTCACAAAAGGATAAATGATAGTTATTATAGAGGTTTTGAGATTCAAGTTTTACATTTACCCAATTTGTTTTTTTTTTCGTTTGGGAGTTAAAGGAACTAAAGTACACCAAAACCTGGTGGGAAGATGATAATGGGGAGGAGGTTGGAATACAAATGCTAAGATATTTTTGTTGTTCCTCTATCAACCAGCCTAAAAATATTTGTGCTGACATTTAATTTGCATCGTTGTAAATCCTGGCATTGATTTTTTTCATTGCAAAAGGATTGACCTGAATTTCCTGTGATGAGTTGTCCATGAGCTGCTATCCTTTTTCTGGCTGTGACAGAATTATCAGGCAGCTTTAGTTCATTTTCCAGAAGACGGACTATCTGGGGTCTCAGGTGACCGAACTTTACGCCCATTGTTACAGTCATAACCCCACTGGCAAAAAAATTGGTAGAAGCTGCCAGTCATAAACATTTGCCAGGATGTAAGTGATCTGGGTTGAGAATTCATGTAGAATTCATGCCACATAATCGTTTTTTTTAGTGCAAATTAACAGGAAGTCCCATGCAGATTTTTGTTGCAGAACAAAGTCTAATATAGATATGACGTACAGATCTACCTTATTCAAAGTTAACCTTTACATGCCATTCAGGATAAGGTTTTTAATCATATTTTCAAGCTTCTTTCTGCTTGACACCTTGCTTAATTTAAAGCTACAAGATGTTTCAATAAAAATATATACCTAATGTGCGGCACGGTGGCACTGCAGTAGAGTTGCTGCCTGATGGTGTCAGAGACCCAGGTTGGAACCTGACTACAGGTGCTATCTGTATGGAGTTTGCACGTTCTTCTT
Organism: Leucoraja erinaceus; assembly: GCF_028641065.1. Taxonomy (NCBI): domain Eukaryota; kingdom Metazoa; phylum Chordata; class Chondrichthyes; order Rajiformes; family Rajidae; genus Leucoraja; species Leucoraja erinaceus. The sequence continues at coordinate 25,166,245 of NC_073394.1, read as the reverse complement.
GTGACCATGTGGGTTTTCTCCGGGTTCTCTGATTTCCTCCCACACTCCAAAGATGTACAAGTTTGTAGATTAATTTGCTTTGGTAAAATAGTAAATAGTCCCTAATGTGTAGGATAGTGCCAGTGTATGGGGTGATTGGCATGGACTCAGTGGGTCAAAAGGGCCTGTTTCTGCGCTGTATCTATGAAGTCTAAAGTAAAGACAGAATCTAATATAGATATGACAAATGGATCTACCTTTCTCAAAGTATTCAAAGACCCGAAACTTCACCTACTCCTTTTCTCCATAGGTGCTGCCTCACCCGCTGAGTTTCTCCAGCATTTTTTGTCTACTTGCCTTATTCAAAGTTAACCTTTACCTGCCATTTAGGACAAGGATGTTAATCATATTTTCAATCTTCTTTCTGCTAGATAGCTTGCTTAATTGAAAGCTATAAAATAAGTTTCAATGCAAAAAAAATACCTAATGGGACATAAGAGATCGTACCTTTGTTTATTTACATTTTTGACCACAGTCTTTTCTAGTCATAGACCCCTCTCTGAACACTTGTACATTTTCAGGAGTTGCCATTACATAAAATCTGGAACATTTTAACAGGAACCGTTAAGAAATAGGAGAGCATATGAGGTGGATGGAGAAGTTGTGTCTATGCCAAAGAGATGGCTTTTGTCAAGTGGTAGAATGCATAGCTGGTCAACCACGCAGCGACAGCCTAGTAGTTTTAATGGCTGATTTCTAACCCGCAAGATGGTGACTGTTGTCAAAGATTACAATGATTACAATGAAGAAAATACTGACACCAAACCATTAGTGCCATGGGGCAGTGGGTAATTTGGAATATGATGTGCCCCTCCTGCCAATCATACCATGTGTGCCCTAGAGACTGGATACAAGGTTCTTGGTGCCTATCTCAATTTTCCCTCCATGCTTTGGTCATTCTCACAAGATTGAGGTGACTTTTCCCAAGTGACTAAGAACATCCTTCAATTTTTTCCACTGTTCACCTGATGATCTTCTGTCGTGACTGCGTTTTGAATGGAGTGCCTGTTTCAGGTGCTGTTCATGAGAATGATGTGACCTACACAACAGTGGTGACCGAGTAATATCAGGGACTCGCCATTTTTACTTAGTTGGCCAGGAGATATTTAAATATGTTGTGAGTATTGTAATCACTAAATGTGGAGGAAAAGTTGACATTGGAAGAAATAGAAATGAGATTTACCAGAAATATAATCACTACAAGAGTTAAACTATAAAGGAAGAACTTTATTGTCTGAATGTTAACATTTTAAGGGCAGCTGATAATGACGAAGGAATGTAATTACCTTGTGCTGGTTGGGAAATTGGGATCAGGGGTAAAGGATATTAGGGGTAGGCCATTTAGAACTGAGATGAGGACAAACTTTTTCACACACAGTTGTGAATTTGTGGAATTCACTGGATGCATTCAAAAGAGAGTTAAGGGCCTGTCCCACTGCAGGGACCTAATTTGCGAGTTTAGAAGAGTTTGCCCTCGACTCGTACTCGCAGCATGGTCGACACGAGGTCCAAGGAGGTCTTTGTAACTCTCTTTCATGTTCGAGAGTAGTCCCCGTACTTGAGGCCTCAGTTAGGTCGGGGCATTTTTTTAGCAAGCGGAGAAATGCCCGCGAGTAAAAAAAAGGTTGCTATGGAGGGGTATGGGGCGTAGGCAGGAACGGGGTACTGATTGTGGATGATCAGCCATGATCGCATTGAATGGCAGTGCTGGCTCAAAGGGCCGAATGGCCTACTCCTGCGCCTATCGCCTATGTGTCTATGTATGCATTTCAACTGTTACGTTAGGTTATACTTCAACATGCAAAAAGATAATGCTGCTTTGTTATTTGGTAATGGGGGGGGGGGGGGGGGTCTTTTTTGAATTTGGTCGTACCTTTTGTACGAGGACCATCAGGAACCAGAATTGTTTTAAATTTAAAAATACATGGTTACTGCCACTTGATATATTGTGCAACCAAGCCACTAATCATAATCATAATCATATTTTATTAGCCAAGCATGTTTTGCAATATATGAGGAATTTACTTTGCCATACAGTCATACCAATAAAAAGCAACAGAACACAAAATACATTTTAACATAAACATCCACCACAGTGACTCATCCACATTCCTCACTGTGATGGAAGGCGAAAAAAAGTTCAATCTCTTCCCTTCTTTGTTCTCCCGTTGACGGGGCGATCTTGGCTCTTGTAACCAGCGGTGTTTGGGCCCTCGCGTCAGGGCGATCAAGCTCCTGCATCGGGGGGTGGGGAGGGGGAATCTCAACTCCCCTGCGCCGGGCGAACTAACTCCAGGTCGGGGCTGGTCAAAAACTACTGTGTAGTTTGGAGCTTGCTGACATCGGTCTCCACCCGAGACTGTGAGCTCCTCAATGGTGAAATCCGCAGGCCGCGGTGGGAGCGACGATGTTCAAGTAACTGCTGATTCTACCCCTGCTTACTGTTTCCAGAACTTTTTTCACCACCAAGATGAAACTGACAGGTGTGTAGTTACTGGCCTTATCCTTGCATGCATTCTTTGAAGAACACTCTCAGTTTTATAATCCTCAGACACCACCCCTGAACCTGTACATGTCTGAAATATTATGGTGAATGTCTCTGATTTCTGCCCTCAGCATCCTCTAACCAGTCTGGATCAGGGGATTTATTCATGTTGACAGTGACTAGCCTTTCTCATTATCAATGTTTAGCCCATTCCGAATCTCAACTGCATCTTGCTTTGCTGCGACTCCCAGCAGCAGCAATTTCCTTGTTGCAAACTGATATAAATAATGTATTCATTTCACACCTCAACTATCGCCTGTGCTTCCATGAGCAGATTTCCCATGGTGTCACTTATCACTATCAGCCTTGTTTCTCTTGTTTTTTCCTGTCCCAACCTCTCTTCTCTAGCTTCATTGCCCCCCCCCCCCCCCACTCCTAGCAGTCTGAAGAAGGGTACTGTAAAATGACTTACTGCACACACAAGTCTTTTTACTGTAACTGTTTATTAAACTGAGACTTTACACTAAGCTGTAGCTGTCCGTGGTCATCACTGGAGCTAGAGAGCGAGCTAGAGGTGGGGACACTACAATTATACTGGAGACAATGGGGAGTGGTTAGTAGTGGGGAGGTCACTATGGTTAAGGGAACATGCACTGATCTACATCCTTCCTCTTAGAAACAAAAGCATGGCAGGTACTATACAGAGTGACCACGGCTCATACGCTACGAACACCAATCGCACCGGCAACAGTATAAAACTATGCGAACTCCCCGTAGCGGACAGGCGGCTTGACCAGCCGGCCAGAGCGGGTGCGTAAACCGCCCTCCTCCTCTTCGTCGGGAACAGAAGGGACAGCAGCCGGGGAATCGGCAGGAGAGGCGGGCGGTGGAAGGAGGGGAGATCGCGGGGCTCCGGGCGGGGAACCAGGCTTGGCAGGCGAGGCAGGTTTGACGGGCGAGGCAGGCTTGACAGGCGAGGCAGGGGAACGGGGCTTCGGTGACCGGGGGGCTGACAGTTGTGAGGGTAGGGTGCGCGGCATGCGAGGAAACGGAACCGGCCGAAGGGAGTGCTGAAGGTAGTGAGAAATGAGGAGCGTTCATCCAGAGGGATCTGCCAGAAGGAGCTCTTGGCATCTAGGACAGAAAAGACAGTGGCAGGGCCGACCTGTGCAGCAACGTCCTCTACCGTCCTCATGGGGTAGTGGGGGCGCTTGATGGCAAGGTTGAGGTCCTTGGGGTTGATGCAGATCCGGATCTCGCTCTTGTCCTTCTTGGCGGCGACGACCATGGTGGAGACCCACCTGGTGGGAGCGCTCACCTCCTTGAGGATGCCCATGGTCACCATATCGCGCAGAGTAGACTCCACGCGGCCCTTCATTGCAAAGGAGACGCGGTGTGCCGGCCGAATCACCGGGTCGACGCTCGGGTCGACAACAATCTTATAGTCGCAGGGCAGCTTGCCCAGAATGTCATCAAAGCGGTCGGGGTACTCGGCCAGGGGGTCCATGGGGGCCTGCACCAGGTGAATGCTGTGGTGGAATGAGACTAACCCCAGGTCCTGACATGGACGGGCGCCCAGCAGGGTGACGTTGTCAGAGTCCAGCAGGTGGAAAGTGAGGGGCCGAGAGGTCTCTAGAACTGTACAGATAAGAGTTGCCTTTCCCACGGGAACCAAGACGCCCCCCCCATAGGCATGGAGGCAGGTGTCACCAGGAAGAACTTTCTCACCAGATCTGATCCGCCGGAGAGGACCGTCACGACCCGGTATGTCTCATGGCTAAGTTCACTGCCCTCTGTGATATCCCCACCAATAACATTATAGAACGCTTTAAATTCTTCCAGAGGCAGCAGTTGCCAGGCGAGCATATCGACGCTTATATTGCCGCTTTGCATCACCTGGCTCGGCGCTGCCGCCTTGAGACAATCACCACAGAAGAATTAATTAGGGACGTCCTCGTTCATGGTCTCCGCAACGAAAGACTGCGTGAGCAGCTCCTCGTGAAACCCGATCTGACACTGCGGGATGCAATGTATGCTGCCCGCATGTCCTCCGCCGTTGGTTCCGTGTCCCGCCCGGCTCCCCAGGACATTAACTTTACCGGTCCAGCCGGTCGCCAGACTACACGACGAAACCCCGCGGCTTTCCCCATAAAGGTCGCCACCTCAACTGCCCCGCGCCGTTGCCCTAACTGTCATTTTACAGCGCATCCCTCAAACGTTTGCCCCGCACAGGGCAAGACCTGTCTTTCCTGTGGCAAGCTCAACCATTTTTCTGCCGCCTGCCGTTCCCGTGGGAAGCCAGTCCCTGCTCCGAGAAGGAGTCTAAACAACCTCGCCGATCTAAACAAGTTCAAAACCTTTGCTGCCCGTTGGAACTTTCACCACATCACCAGCAGCCCCGAGTATCCCACTTCTGACACCATGTAAAATGACTTACTGCACACACAAGTCTTTTTACTGTAACTGTTTATTAAACTGAGACTTTACACTAAGCTGTAGCTGTCCGTGGTCATCACTGGAGCTAGAGAGCGAGCTAGAGGTGGGGACACTACAATTATACTGGAGACAATGGGGAGTGGTTAGTAGTGGGGAGGTCACTATGGTTAAGGGAACATGCACTGATCTACAGGTACTGACCCAAAATATTGCCTATCCACTCCCTCTCCAGATGCTGCCTGACCTGCTGACTTCTTCCAGCACTTTGTGTTTTAATGTAAATGCCCCTATTCCATTTGACTATTTCTACCTCGGCGTATTCTATATTATTTTACATAGAAATGTATATTTTCCATATATGAAATGTTTCTTTATTAAATCTCATATTTGGTGTTTTCTATATGTTCAATCACTGATATTTGTTCCATCAGGCCTTGCTGTTTCCCAAAATCAAGTCCAGCATTCTGTTTTAGAATGCTTAAACTCAACACTCAATAGAAATTCTAAAGTAATGATCAGTAAAATTCTCATGAACGCACTTCAAAAGCTCCTGCCCCTTTTTGGCCCTTGCTTTACTGCTATCAAAGTATGTGATGGCGTAGCTGAGGTTTCTTCATTATCTTCTTCATTCTTCAACTGTGTAATCACATGCAAGCAAATATATGATGACAGTTTGCACCTCCCTGGAGAAGGGCAGCCTCAACATTTGAAATCTAACACTGCCAAGGCTACAGAAATCCGTTTGATTGCTATTTTAGCCACTATCTTAAATATTCTGGTATTCTTACCACTGGAGAATTGTGGGTTCAATGTGTAACTTCTACAAGTTGCACTGCAGCATTTGCCAAAGCATCTTTGGAGGCACAGACTAAACCTGCAACCATTCTCAGTGGACAATGTCAGCAGGTGTCTGGAAACATCATCATCATCATCTTTAAGATGTAATGGGCTATCCTCACTTGGAAGTAGATTTCGGTTCTCTCTGTTGCAGGTAACAGCCTTGGAGCTCCCTGTATCACAGCACTGTGAGGGTACATGCACTGAATAAATGCTGCTGTTTAAGACAGCAGCTCACCAAAGCTCCTTGAGCAATTTCAATTGAGCATCAAATCGTTCTTGGCAATTACACTAATGTCATCAGGAATGAATAAAAATAAATTATCTGGCCAGACTATCCATGTCCCTAACTTAATTTGGAATCATTTGGGGGTTTTTTGCATCAAGAAATATATTATCAGTATAGAACAGCCAAGCCCAGGGATGTTCCTGTTGATGAGGAACTTGCTTGAATTATGGTCTAGCAATTTTTCTTGCTGCCAGTTATCTCGTTCAATCTGCCATTATAGAGTATTGCCATTCCATTATTTTCACCATCATTATGTCTGTCCAGACTCCTTCCTGCTCAAGGGAGAACTCAATGTCCCAAAATAAGTCGATCATTAACATTTCACTGCTTTACTCTGACAATGCAGCCTGAACTGAGATGGCGTTCTTCAGACGAGGGGTTAAACCAGCAGTCAGTCCTGTCTGGTGCTTGGAGTTCATTCAGGAGATTTAAGGGAAAACAGAAATCTCAACAATCCACTTTTGTGTACCAATAAAGACGGATTGTGTCCATGAATGCGTAGCCAGATAAGGCTCCAATGCCATCTTTAAATATGCCAACAATACCATCATTATAAGATGGATAACGAGTAACAATGACTTGGAGTACAGGAGGGAAATTGAAAATCTGATAGGAGCCAATGCAACAGTTTGGATCTCAACATTGGCAAGACCAGGGAGTTGAATGTAGACCATAGGAGAGGAAAGTTGGGGATCCTTGATGAGATTTGGTGTCTCGACAAATACTCTTATCGAAATTCGACAGGTGTAGGGTAAGAGGGTACTGCCTGGTTGCATCATGGTCAATTTCAGCAACTCTGAACACCCAGGAACAAAGGGGGTAGATATTGCCTGGTTCACCGCAGATATTGATCTCCCCACCATCAAAATTATCTAAAGAAGGGGCTGCCTCAAAAAAAGTAGCCAATATTATCAAAGACCCTAGCCGCTCTGTCATTATAATCCTACCATCGGGAATGCGATTCACAAGTCTGAAAACTGTGTTCCAGGACAGCGTCTCCCCAGCAACAATCATGCTCTTGAATCTTACACAAATCTCAGCAACTGTGATCTTCTATGGCTAGTGACGGTGGTTGCATTACAAACATTGGCTTTGTACTTATGATTACCTAGTATTATGGATATTAATTGATTGTATTATGATTATATTTATGTGTGTTATTGCATTCGTGTGCCTGCTAAGCTGCAGCAAGTAAGAATTGCATTGTTCTGTTGCTGGTGATTCATGACAATTGAACAGTCTTGACACTCCTTCAGAATATTGAAGATTTTTTTTAACAGCCCAGAAGGAGGCCTGTGTCTGTGTTGATTTTTGTAAGAGCAATCTAAAACTGTTCCAACACTTCTACTTGAGAACTGCTTGAAATTTCTATCCACACAAGTGACACTGGTTTCTATTTTAATCAGTCCCTGTGCAAAGAATTCCATGTTCAAACAGCCATCGGTGAAGTAATTTCTAACTTCTAACCGTTAACAATTTTCTGATGTTCCCAACTTCCAGGCCAGAGGAAGACAGTATTAAACGGATTCATATTTTTTTTTAATCTCTATTAAGGGTCTTGGCCCACGCTACTAAATCATATTAATTAAGTAAATGTGAAATGGTGAGAGATGTTTTCTCAGACATGTTTAAAGTAATCTGCCTACCTCTACCATATCATTAGACTATTATCTGAATGGTGGCCGATTAGGAAAAGGGGAGATGCAACGAGACCTGGGTGTCATGGTACACCAGTCATTGAAAGTAGGCATGCAGAGGCAGTGAAGAAAGCGAATGGTATGTTAGCATTCATAGCAAAAGGATTTGAGTATAGGAGTAGGGAGGTTCTACTGCAGTTGTACAGGGTCTTGGTGAGACCACACCTGGAGTATTGCATACAGTTTTAGTCTCCTAATCTGAGAAAAGACATTCTTGCCATAGAGGGAGTACAGAGAAGGTTCACCAGACTGATTCCTAGGATGTCAGGACTTTCATATGAAGAAAGACTGGATAGACTCGGCTTGTACTCACTAGAATTTAGAAGATTGAGGGGGGATCTTATAGAAACTTACAAAATTCTTAAGGGGTTGGACTGGCTAGATGCAGGAAGATTGTTCCCGATGTTGGGGAAGTCCAGAACAAGGGGTCACAGTTTAAGGATAAGGGGGAAATCTTTTAGGACCGAGATGAGAAAAACATTTTTTCACACAGAGAGTGGTTAATCTCTGGAATTCTCTGCCACAGAAGGTAGTTGAGGCCAGTTCATTGGCTATATTTGAGAGGGAGTTAGATGTGGCCCTTGTGGCTAAAGGGATCAGGGGGTATGGAGAGAAGGCAGGTACAGGATATTGTGTTGGATGATCAGCCATTATCATATTGAATGGCGGTGCACATGCATTTAATTTCTATGTTTCTCTGTTTGTATTTTCGTTTCACCCCATTTTTTTAATTTAAAGTGAACTTGCTTATCTCATTCCATTTTGTCTCCAGTACCAAACAGAATCTCCAAAGAGTTTGTAATGGTCTTTAAGCCTCAGTAAAGAGTATGAATTAATGGTTGATTACAAAGGAGTATTTATTTTCCTTGTTACCAGGACACCAACTAGCCAACAAAATAGGGAGTTTCACAAAGAATGGAAGTGACATGTCAAAACCTCATCAATCACAACAGCCCAAAGAAAAGATACAGGGTACTTAAATACCTCTCGATCTTCCACCACGTTTCTGTGGAACACTAGTTAACAGATTCTTCAGTTAATTGCACCTTCCTGAGTTGCTGCTGGCCCCTCACTGAGTTACAGCAAGATCTCCTTGGTATTTTGGGCTAAGGACTTCACATGTGTGCCAATAATCAAGAAGGCCGTGGCAAATCAAATTGGTTTTGATTCCTAGAGCAGGTCCTTTCTGGGGCAACCTCTTTTTTTAAGTTTTCCAGTTTTAATCATTCAATGGTACTTTATTGTCATGTGTAGCCAAGTATGGTGAAATTCTTTTTTTGATGCCGTTCAGTGACAAAGCTACTATAAATTGGGCATATTTTGTGTGGGGTATGCTGGGGATATCACCCTTAGAAACACTTCCTGTGGTTGGAATGACGGGAATACAGCAGAATAAATGACCTACCTTTAGAAAGGAGATGAGGAGGAATTTCTTTAGTCAGAGGGTAGTGAATCTATGGTATACATTGCCACTGATGCCTGCGGAGGCTGTCACTGGGTATTTTTAAAGCAGAGATTGACAGGGGTTTTGTTTATTAAGGGTATCAAAGGTTACGGGAAGAAGGCAGGTGGATCGGATTGAGTAGGTAAGATAGATCAGCCATGATTGAATGGTGGAGTAGACTCGATGCTCCAATGACTTATGAATAACTCACACTCTTGTCATTCTTGATGCCTTCAAGTCGAGAATTTAGCAGAAAATGATTCCCAAACGACCCGGTAGTTAAATCTATACTCGGTGCAGCACCAGCGCAATGATCACAAATGTCCAAGTTGAGTTACTAATTTCTGTTAATTTTGTTGTTCTAGTCAGAAAAAGGTGCATAGGCATTCCACAAAAACCCAAGCATATTCACGGACTGATGTGCCAGCCGTGTATAGACCAGAAATGCAACCTGCATTACAAATAGTAAAGAACAGGCATGGGCACCCCTTAACTAATGCAGAACAATCAATATTCAATCATTTCTAACCTGCTTAAAACAGAAACATTCCTCAACACTTTTGCGGCTAAAAGCAAACTTGGAAAACTATTAAAAACCACTGTCACTATTTTAAGGTGAATGTCACGTGAAAATCTTGGTCGATTTGTACACAAAATAAACTGATGTATAAAAGGTTACAAGGGAGCTCTTTTTATAGTCAATCATAGCCATCACAGCAAGAGTTTTGGAAGACCTTTGGAATTGATCCTTCTTTGTGAATCAAACCAATGGTCAGGGCCTCTTGCAAACCAGATGCATACCTGCCGCATTTGAGAGATCACTCCTATAAGGAGGCACCTCTTCACTATAACCCAGCTTAAAATTGGATACATACATGTTTCTCTTATATTTTGACTTCAGAACGTTTGGTTTGCTTAATTTAATTCTAGATAGAACTTTTAACATTCAAATGGTTTGGATAAATATGCCATTATTACATTTGTAACCTTCAACTATGCACTTTAACTAATATAGTTGTCTTATAGTTAGCATTTGGGAATGCAAATCTTTTTTTTAATTTTGCAAATGATATCTCTGGCATATTTAATCCTGCAGTTTTACTAGAGTATCTGCAAAGGATTGTGCAGCAGATTGTGATCCAATACCACTAAAAGCATTTGCCTTGTCGGGTTTAACACGCCATCACGGACTGTTTGACAAAAGAAGCGCGGCATCTCTGGAATGACTTTTAAAATTTGCCGTCATGAGACCTGAACAGATAAGTGAAACCTTCAGAAATCAGGAATGGACCAAGATTTTGGATGCCAGGCAGTGGAAGGTTAGCATTGTCAATACCTCCAGCTGTCTGTCGGCCTACATGACTTATTTTTTCTCTTGTGAAGTCTGACTCCATCTGTCACAATTTCTGTATGTCGCCTTTTTGTGTGTTTGTTATTCTTTCTACATGTGTTTCATCCTTCGTTGCTATCTCCACATCTTCCTGCTATTTACTGTCCTATGGTGCTGATGGGAAAGTGTGTTTGTCTATGCAGCGAAGCAGAATGGTGGATTCGGGCTGAGAAATCGAAAATGGCGCAGGGCACAGAGAGATCTGATATGGGAAGGAAGCTATTATTTGAAAAAACAACTACAGCTGATGAATCAGAGAGGGAATTCACAAATGTGTTTTACAAATATGATATTGGTGATCTTGAAGTAATTCCTGAAATTAGGTAGAGAAGGATGTTGTATGCGTATGAGCAGGGAGAAGAATTTTGAGCAGTGGGACTGACTATCAATTGTACGATTGATGATTCATTGTTGAAAGTAAAGAATGTCAAATGCAGATTTACGCCTTCTTGCATCAGGAAATGTAACTATTTTGTGGCCTTTGACTGTTTAAAAGTTCAAAGTCAATAATATCAGGAACATTGGGCTATCTGCTGGGTATGAGCAATGCATCCTGAGCTTAATAAGTCCTCCATCTTTCATATAGTCATCCTCAGTCATATCACATAAGTAAAATAATTTGTTGACAATAGCAAAGAAGATTTAATTCAGTATACCTTGGAGTTCATAAAAATGGGGGGGTGGGGGGGGGGGGTTGAACTTGTTCAAACATAAAAGGAAATGCTGTAGTAACTCGGTGGGTCAGGCAGCATCTCCAGTCTGAAGAAGCGTCCTGACCTGAAACATCACCTATCTATGTTCTCCAGAAAAACTGCCTGACCTGCTGAGTTACTCCAGCATTTTGTGTCCTTTTTAATAAACCAGTATCTGCAATTCCTTGTTTCTACATGCAAAATCCTAAGGGGGCTTCACAGGGTAGATATCAGGATGTTTTCACTGGTGGGAGAGTCAACGAACAAGGGGACATTGTTATAAGATAAGATACAAGTTATTTAAAACGGGGCGATGTTCAATTCTCTTCTCTTAGGGCAGTGAACCTCTGGAATTCTCTGGTGGTGGAGGCCAGGTCTTGAGATATAATTAAAGTGGAAATCGATCCATCTTTGAAATATTGAGGGTTTTGGGGAAGATGCCAGTCTTGATCAACCATGCTTATTCTGAATTTAGGTAGGGGTTCTTATTTTCTTCCCTCCTTGTGAATCATTCAATGTCAACACCGACTTGTGTTTATTGGTTCTGTTAGATGCCAGAGCTCTAGTTTTTTTTTAAATCTGTTCTCTAGCAAATCAATTTTATTAACTGTTTTAATTGTGTTGTCCTGCAGTCTGGAAGCATAATTTGTGGAATCCTCCCTCCCTCCTCCACCTATCCCACACCACCATTGGGTTGACCCAGTTGGAGGGAGGGGGGGGGAGAATGAGCTGCTGTCACTGAGCAGATTACAAACTGATCTGAATTGTTCAGCTTCCTTTGGTTTTATTTTTTAGCTCTGATTTAAAATGTAATCTGAAGGCATAAAATGCTGAATGGACATCACGAGCTGTAACAATTAATATTGGAGGATGTATCTAAATTCTGATTCTATTATTTCCCAGGTCCCAAATCTTGCAGTGAATACTGAGTAAACATACCATTATGTGTGATTTTCAGCCACAAAGTGCAAGAAATGTTTCACGTTCTATTTTTGAACTTGCTGATAAAGCAGATTTTATCTGGGACAGTAACGTCACTAAAAGTTTGATACAAATTTGAGGGAGTGGAAAATCAGCCAGATCAGCCACTCAATGCTCTAAATTGTCTTTTGTTAGAATAATCATTGTGGACATTTGGGTATGACAGGGCTCTCGCTTAACTTGTTTTCCCTGTTGCCAGCTGGGCAACCTTGGCAGCTTTTTAGGTTGCCAAATGACAGTTTAGGTGGTCATTTAAGATGACTTGCATGACCCGTGTGATAATGTGCTTGGATGAAGTGCGTAGTTACCAGTCGGAATTATGCTCAATGAAGCATTCACATATTGTTTCTGCTTCAAATAAAGTCACAAACTAAACATATTCACCAATCAAGACATGATATATACCACAATGACATGCATCAAAATTATAATACAGTATCTGAACTCTTTTTACACATTGCAATTAATGCAATTTTTATTATTTCTTTCCACTTCCAAACAAAAATGTGGTTGGATTATTCAACATATGATCAACGTGTCAATAAATCCTGGACCATGATAACATATATGCTTAACCATGCACACTACAGATTGATGGAAGCATGTTTTCTGTGAAGGATCGAAAATTATCATGACATGGCCATCGCATGGGTCGTCATTGCTATTGGTACAGAAACACTCTTGCTTCCCACATAATTCATCCACAACAAAATATACAGGTTGCAAGGAATTTTCTGAAGGCATTTTATGATAATACCTGTTAAAACTGACTATACCCATCTGACAGGTTAAACATTACACTAGTTAACAAGAGATGACCAAAGGACATAAATGCAGCAAATGTTCTTTTGGTAATATATTTAAAGGTGTCAAGACACCACATTGCCGAACATTCAGATTAGATGTATGTGTTGTGAACAGCAATGAAGATACCCAGTTTGTAAGCAACAAATTAAAAAAAAATTGTTGATAACAGCTTTTTCCATCATTCCCACTTCAGAATTAACTTTAAATTTTCAACTGAAATATCTCCTGACCAAATTTGTGATGTATATGACTGACTGTGAAGTAAAACCTGGATAAATCCAACGTATAGTTGTGAATGTTGCTCATTAAATAACTACAGTACTGATACTCCATATTAAGAGCATTGATTTGCCGTTAAAATGAATTGTGTAATAACGTGTCAATGGTAGCAGTGACAATCGAACACTGCAGTTTTAATGTTTCACGTGTTCACAATTTAATTAATCCATCTTTATGGATTAAAACAAATAATAACACTGGGAATTAAAACACAGTTGATTGCATTCTGCTATCAAACATAGTCAATGTTCGCTCTGAAGACATTTCCAGCACAATTGGGTCAGGGAGGGAGGTGTGTGTGAATCAGTGCGGGGTGGATAGATGGCGGGTGGGGGGGGGGGGTTTAGAATTCAGTGGGTGCAGATGGGATGGATTGAGGCGGGGGGGGGGGGGAGTAGGTAAAATGTGAGGGGAGAGTGGGGGGATGAATGGGGGGGGGGGTGGGGGATCTGTGCAGGATGGATGGAGGGAGCAATCCAGGATGGATGGGAAAGGGGGTCAGTACAGGATTAATTGGAGGGCCAGTGTAGGATTGATGGGGAGGGGCAGGAGAATCAATGCAGGATGAATAGATGGGGGGGGGGGGGGGGAGTAGATGAGGAGGGGAGCACACGGGATGTCAGTGAGGACTGAATAGAGGCAGGAATGGGGATCAGTGCGGGATGGAGAGGAGGGGTCTCAGGATAAGGGGGGTGGAGAGGGGCGTACGAGAGAGAGGAAGGGGCAGAGGAGGTGGGAAGGAAGGTCAGCGCTCCTTGGACAACACCGACATCATCGCTGGCAGGCACGGAAATCGCTATCAAAATACGGAGGGGACCGGGGGACACAATATCTTGGCGGCCATGCGCGCATACACGCACTCACACACGCACGAGGCTTTGGAGGCCCTGTGAACGGTAATTTCAGCTCAATCCAGAGCTAAATGCAGCTCAACTCTGCCTGTCTCGCCTGGTCATGCCTGGACTGATGACATAATTCCCGTAAATCCAGGCAGAGAAAACCTGGCGGGACAGGCAGAGTTGAGCTGGGTTTAGTGCTGCTTCTCTGCGCTGGCTGTGGGCCTGGGGGCACCGCGCCATTTAACTCCCGACGTCTCTGGCCACCCCCGGGCGTGGCGTGGGGGTGGGGGCTCTTGGGTGGGGATCTCTCAAAACAGCGGGGGTTACAGTCATGAATAACGTTTTAGCAACTGAGTGAATCTATATGATGTAATGGGTTGATGTCTTTGGGTGATGTAGAACATATATAAGGTTGGAAACTGGGTCAGTGCCTTGCACATGAATGTTAAAAAAGGTTGACTCTTTTATGAGTCAGCTATTTCAAGGATCAACGACAAGATATGTTATAATGTTACATATCTGACAAAGGGTCTCGAACCCGAAACGTCACCTATTCCTTCGTTCCATAGATGCTGCCCTACCCGCTGAGTTTCTCCAGCATTTTTGTCTACCTTATGATATTACAAGCTCCTATTCTTGTAAAATGTCAAACCCATTTCCAGGCAGACACTGACCTTCCTTGGGTTGCTGCAACCTCATTCAAACCCATGTTTCCTCCAGACTTGACTAAATCAGTGCCCCCTTTGCTTTAGAGACGCAGCACACTGTTACTGCAGCCCAACTTTTCATGTCATTACATGGTTGTTGGACAGAGTTGTACAGTGTAACCTGCTCAGAAATTGAGCCTGTTCTGAACCCCAGTCAAATGATGCCTGTACCATTTGAAAGATCAAAAGGTGGGGCTGCAGAAGCGGATCTTAAGTTTATACCTTCATAATTTAATCGTGCCTGTGCAAAACCGATGAGGGGGATAAATGTCCACAAGATTTGCTTGTATCAAATAGTTTGTCCGATTACCATTTTTCATTCGATCTCGGTGGACACATTATGCTGCTGATATTGTGCTCTGGGGGTGGGTTGCTGCTGGCGTTTGGACACAGTAGTGTTAGAACCTTTTGATTTGTAATAAATCGCTAAACTTAAAAAGACATGGTTAGTCCAAAAGCAAATCACTGCTGGTGCAGCAAAATTGAACATTTTGACAGCAGCATCTGTGGAAAGAGCAACAGAGTTAATGTTTCAGGTCAATGACTTTTCATCAAGTTCAGTTTCCCTCTCCACAGGTACTGCTTGACCAGCTGAGTATTTCCATTATTTTCTGAGGTTTGGTGTGTGTATAGAAACATAGAAAATAGGTGCCTGCAAAGCTAGAAAGTAGGCCCTTCGAGCCTGCACCGTCATTCAATATGATCATGGCTGATCATCCAACTCAGTATCCCGTACCTGCCTTCTCTCCATCTGGTATGACTGGTTTGAGGGGGGGGGGGAAATAATCTAGAAACCTCATTCCTTTAAGTGGATGGTGCAGAATTCCCCTTGAGAAATGGACACAATCATGTCGAACAAGATCGTGCCACCTCCCAAGCAATGCAGTTTAAGCCGTTGAGTGTTTGGTAGTGAAAGGGTTACTCCCTGTGCAATTAAATGGGCTTCCTGTTTATTCAGCAGGTGTGATTCAATATAGCTAATAAAAATCCTCCTGGGTTTGTTAATGCTACTGAATAATGTAGAGGAAGCAGAAGTAATGATATTTCCTGTCCATTGTTTTGCTTCTCTAACCCTGAGATCTAATGTTATGGATGTACCGATGCCACAGCGTAAAGCCTGCCAGGTCACGACACCTCAGGATTGCCCAGGGGAAGAGCTCCACCGCTGCTTTCGCTGCAGTTCATAGGCCCATTGGGGCACCCCTCCATGGTCCCTTCAGCTCTCCTCCTGACCTGGTCCTCTCCTCTTATAGGAGCAGTGATACCTTCACCTCACTAATCCTGACAGGAAACTTGCTTGAAAGAATTGTGTGGTGTGAATTATTATTTTACGCAATTATTTACTTAACTGCACAGAGCAATTAAGTAAAGCACACAGTAGAAACAGAACTGCAGATGCTGGTTTACACAAAAGGTGGTCAGGGAGCATCCCTGGAGAACATGAATAGGTGACGGTTCAGCTTGAGACCTTTCTTCAGACTAATAGTAGGAGGGGAGGTTTTCCAGCTTTCTTCTCTGAGAACTTTCTTCCTGAAAGTAAACATGCAGGTACAGCAGGCAGTGAAGAAAACTCATGGCATGTTGGCCTTCAGATTTGAGTATAGGAGTAAAGAGGTCCTTCTGCAGTTGTACAGGGCCCTGGTGAGACCACATTTGGGGTAGTGTGTGCAGTTTTGGTCTCCTAATTCGAGGAAGGGCATCATTGCTATTGAGGTAGTGCAGTGTAAGTTCACGAGGTTAATCCCCGGGATGGCAGGACTGTCATATGAGGAAAGATTGGAAAGACTGGTTTTGTAGTCACTGGAATTTCGAAGGATTAGGGGATTTTATAGAAATGTATAAAATTATAAAAGGGCTGGACAAGCTAGATGCAGCTGACCATGGGTGTCTCCAGAGTGCTATTCCCTATATGGAGGACGCCTGTGTGTGACTTTGTTTAACGTGGGGAGACTGGTGCACAGACAGGGGCCACAGTCTAAGAATAAAGGGGAGGCCATTTAAAACTGAGTTTAAAAAAAACCTTTTTCACCAGAGAGTTGTGAATTTGTGGAATTCTCTGCCACAGAAGGCAGTAGGGGGCAATTTACTGGATGAATTTAAAAGAGAGTTAGATAGAGCTCTGGGAGCTAGTGGAATCTAGGGATATGGGGAGAAGGCAGGCATGGGTTACTGATTGTGGATGATCAGCCATGATCACATTGAATGGTGGTGCTGGCTCGAAGGGCCAAATGGCCTCCATCTGCACCTATTTTCTATGTTTCTATGTTAAGAAGGGTCTTGACCTGAAACATCACCTATCCATGTTCTCCAGGGATGGTGCGTGGTCCCCTGAGTTACTCCAGCACTTTGTGTCCTTTTGAAGTAAAACAGATTTGTTTAAGATGCATTATGTACAAGGTGGATGAGCAGCACTCGTGGAACAGAACCTAATATTTATTTTAGTATATATAAATATATTGAATGTGTGTGTTGTTTGATAGCAGGTGTATGCGTTGTGTGTATCTCCACTATAACCATGTTCCTTACAATTGCTGTTTGCTTATAATTGGGGACAGCGGGAATTGCTGTCCCTACTAGAGCCATCCCACGAGTCATTACTTAGCTGTAGCGTGACTACTAACAGGTGGTTTCATGCTATGTATTCCCTTTGACAATTCAAACGTCTTTGTAATTATTTTATTTTCCTGTATGTGAGGGTATCAAAACAGAATTACCAGAAGGGACATCAGGAGACACAAGAAACTGCAGATGCTGGAATCTCCACAAAACACAAATTGCTGGACGAACTTGGCGGCATCTGGGGAGGGATTGGCCAAGTTATGTTTCGGGTTGGGACTGCTCTTCGGAAGAGACATCAGATTAGTTGGAAAAAGTTCAGGACATCGTGAAAATGTCTTTTGAATTGAAGCATCAGAGAGGGTTCTCTTTGTTACTCTGTCAAGCATTGTCAACTCGAGTAAATGAGAACAAATGAGTATGAAATGTATGGAGTTCATCGATGAGAAATTAGTATGTGTGACTGAGTATAATATATATTGGCTTGGACCAGGGATTGCCGAATTAACAAAATGCAGAGAGTTGATATAAATGGGTCATTTTTGGATTGGGATGCCCCAAGAATTCCGTGTTGCTATTTATAATCTGTCAATGACTTGGATGAAGGGGCCTTGTGTGCAAAAACAAAGTTTGTTAATTTGCAATCTTTTTTTTATCATCAGCTAGTAGTGAGGAGAACAAAAGAGCCTGCAACTGGATTATAGAGAGGTAGAACAAGTGGTCGAAAAGTTGATGCATGGAGTATAGTGTGGGGAAAATATGAGGCTATCAGTCTGGAAGGGAAAGTAGGCGAAAAAAGATTATTATTTGAATGATGTGACTCTACAAAATGTTGCACTACCGAGGATTCTGTGAGTCCTAAAGCATGAAACACATGGAATTAGCAAGCAGTTGCAGCAAATAAATGTGAAGGCCAAGAAATGTATTTATTACAAGAAGAATGGACTATAAGGTTAGGGAAGTTTTAATGCAGCTTTGCTGGTGAGATTGCATCTGGAGTACTGCATATATTTAGGTAAAGAAGAATGTATTTGCATTGGAAGTAGAGCTGCGGAAGTTCACTAGGTTGATATCCTGAATGAAGGCATCAATGAATGAAGAGAGGTTGAGTAGGTTGGATCTATCTCATTGGAGATTAGAAGATGAGAGGTGATCTTAGAGTCATAGAGCTGTTCAGCACAGAAACAGGCTCTTTGGCCCACCTTGTCTGTGCCGACCAAGGTGGCATACTGGGCTAGTCGCATATGCCAGTGTTTGCCCCATATCCCTTGCAACCCTTCCTTTCGACATGTATTCAATTGTCTTTTAAAAGTTGTAATGGTATCTATTGTAACGTACAAGTTATTGTGGAGAATTAATGGAGTGGCTGTTTCTATTGGGAAGATATCCAGAATTAGAGAACGCAATTTCAGAATAAGGGGTTTTGTGTGTAATATGTTGAGGAGGAATTTCTTCTCTTGGGGTCAAGAATCTGCAACCCTTGAGAGCAGTGGAGGCAGGTTATTGAGCATCTTCAAGGCAGGGATTGACAGATCTTTGAACTACAATGAACTTGAGAGTTATGGGGGGAGAAAGCAGAAAGTGGAATTGAAGTCAAAATTTGATCAGCCATTATCTTGAATTACTGAGCAGGTTTGAGGGGCTAATTGATCTTGCCCTGCTCTTTTTTCGTATGTTCTTATTAATGGCTATTGATAAAACGGGATCAGTGTGGAGTAAAGCTTTCTGTATGGTGTCAAATGACCCACGTCAAAGCAAACACCAGAAGGGTCACCCCATCTTGATCAGTGTGATGTTTCTGTTTTCTGAACCAGCTATCGGATTGTTTTTCTCAGGTACATTATAAGTAATAAACTGGAAAAATTCAAATAAAAAAGCAGGAAGAACTCAACCAGTCAAGCAGCATCTGTGGAAAGAGAAACCAATTAATGTTTAAGGTTGAAGACATCATGAGATTTGGATTCTGATTCAGATTTGGATTAGTTTATTGTCCTATACGCAAGGTGCAATAAAATTACTTGTTCACATGAAGCTCATAGAGTATGCGGTAATGATAATGAAAGATAAAACATTAAATTCAGTGAGGAAAACACTAGAATACTGCAGAGATTGTGGAGTTCTGGAATTCTCCCTTGGCCTTGATAGTCTTGTGGAGATCATACCTAGTCTTCTTGTACAGTACAAGGTCATTATTCTTAAAAGTTTTGGTTCTGGAATTCAGCAAAGAGTCCCTGTTTATCCACATTTTCTGGTTAGGATAGCCCTAACTGTCTGATGGAATGCAGTTGTCAATACATTTCTTAATGAAACAATAGTATTGACTGAGGTATACACATTCAAGTTAAATGAAGTGGTCTTAGCAAGTAGATGCTCAGACCACAACTGGATTACTCTTTGTTGCCTCACGCTTCAATCTATGTCTATAAACCGTCAGGAGCAACACAGACAGATGAACAGACTGGCCAAAGTAAAGATGAGTGGTGGAACAATAGGTGTACTTGATGATGGTGTAGCAGCGGTCTAAGAGTGTTAACACACTCTGTATTGAGAGGACATAAGCTGATGGTATTTCAAAACTGCTGAAGGCTGTTCACTGCTGAATTAGACGGATTTTATACCTTTATTGTGTCCAATTAATGCCCCAGTAGTGAAGGGCCTAGATGAAATTTAATAGGATTTCACAGCTGAGACTTTGGAGAAAGGCGAGTTTTTCATCCATTTCACTTGCCAGCATGAAAAAACAAGACTTTAAAATGACCTTCAGAGCTGCAATGCAATATCTCAGGAAATTGTGGCATTTGGCCAATGATTTTTACACACATAATCAGCATATAATGTGGGGCTGACATGTGAGGAGAGATCTGGCCTTATGATACTGAAGGCCACACCTTTGTACAATCAAGTTATTCATTTATTATTACTTAAAGATAACGAGCTGTTTTATTTTTAAAACATTTTTTTTCCTCGGTTAAGACAAATTGCTGCATGGATGAAGAGAAGTCTATTTACAGCTGGACCAGATTCAGGAGTGTGTGTTCCATCCTCTGGGAGATCATTACTACCAGCTCCAGTCCAATCAAGTTGCTCAAGCAGAAATGTAGTGTAATATAGCTGAATGTGATTTAATTGGAGACTGGGGAGATGTGCAGGCTTGGAATGTGGAAGTTTTTCATGTGGGCTGTTGAAAAAAGCCAGTTAGTTTCTGTAGTAAAGAAGGGACCAGTCCTCCTTTTCTCACCAAATGTTGCCATTCTTCATTTTGTATTGTATTATCAGACTCTGGCCATTGGTGTGCAGCACCGACCCAACCTGCTTGCCACTTGTGGTCCAAGAGTAGCAGAAGAAAATATTATTTTCCATTTATTTCTATCGTGGAAATTCATGGAGCAAAGAAATCACATTAATGTTGTTAAAAATGTTTGAAAAGTTCAATTGTGGTTACAAACTTGTAGTTTTGATTGGGTTAAACTATAGTTTTTCCTGACATTTGTCCTTTTTTGCAACATTTGTCCCTCAGAGCTATAAAAAAAAAAATTATTCTTGTGGTGTTTATTGCTGAGTGTCAAGAGCAGCAAGACAGTTGGTTGAAATTGTTGGTAGTTGACTCATGCTGGGCTTCAAGGTGAGATGTCGCCCATGAATGTCATAAGGTCCAATTCACCCACAATGTTTGAATGCTTTCACCAGAACTAAAAACTAAGAGTCGGAGATTAAATTGGCATTTAGTAATTTTTCTGCAGTGTTTTCTTCAAATAAATGTTCAAATTGTCATTTACCTACATCATAATGATTCCCCAAGGAAGAAATAATCTGTATGCCCGTTTCAATCTACATGCAGTGAACCCTCGTAATAATGAGTCTCTAGATGACTGATTTCGATTATCGCAGACCGAGGGTCCCATTGCATTCCTCCCCCCCTTCCGAATTACCCAATGGGATTACATCACGCATAGTCGGGATGGAACCCAGGCCTCTGGCACAGAAGGTGCTGCAAGGCAGAAACTTTACCGCTGCACCACTGTGCTGCTTGATCAATGAATGTCTGAGAATAATGCATTCTGCATGTTGTCTACACTGGACGTTTAATGCTAGTACTTCAACTCCCTGAGTTTGAAGAACAGAACAGATTCACAGGGTAAGATTGTTTCTTTACCACTTTCTGTTAACTATATCACAATACAGTGCTCTTAATGTGTTGGCAAGAGCACCATGTAGTATATTGCTGAAAAATAGTTGACTTAAGTGCCCTAGACTCATAAATGGCCTAGCAAGCCACTCAGTACAAGGGCAATTAAGGAGTTGGAGTGAACACTGGCCTTGACAATTATTCTCAGATCAGAGCAAAGAAATATTTAAAACTTTGGGGTCGACTTCTCTGTTCTCTTCCAAGGAGCCTAATTGGCCTGTCCGACAGGTGATTTTTCAGCAGACTGCCGGCAACTGTCAAGTGAAAAGGTTGCCTGAAAAACCGGCAACTGGAACCACACACACACTCACACTCTCCTTCACCAGCCCATTATGCAGGCGGGGGTCCGGGCAAGCGGGGGGTACGCTGTCTAAAAAATTCACACAATGCAAAGCTAAGGTGAAAGAAACACACACCGCGATGAACAGGAAGGTTGGCGCTGTAAAAAGACAGCTAAAGCACAGCGTACGCTAAGTCCTTTAAAAGAGGGGGGAGTGGGGAAGAAGTAGTGGAGCCGACTTTTAAGAAGCCAGGGATACACGGCTGTGAAGCTCGGCGGACATTTAACATTACTGGTCGGTTATCCTTGGTTCTGAAAACTACCTTTTTTCCCCAATGAGCCAATGAAATTCACCGATCAGCACCGGCTACAACCTATGAGAACCTCCGAGAACCTTCGACCTCCTGGCAACCCGTTAGGACCTCTTGGCGACCCACCTACGGCTCGAGAATTCTCGCTACTCTCCATGGCGGCTTCATTCTAGTCGCCGCTAATTTTTCAATATGTTGAAAAATTCATGGCGACCATAATGAGGCCACAACTAGTTCCCAGAATGCGGGAACTCCTCACGACCATGAAGGCGACTCCCTGGCAACCACCCACGAATATGTGGCGACTGCATAGTCTCCTGCAGTCGCATAAGTGGGACAGGCCCATAACACACTTCAGGCTGATAATTGAATGCTGCAAATGCTCTGATATTTGCACAGAATCCAGATGTAGCCTTGTCTAGCCATGTCCTGCTCATGCTGCTTCATTAATTCAATTCCAATCTAATTTTCTCAGCACCGGTTTTGAAATGCAAACACAGCTTAACAGCAGTGAACGTGAATTCAATTCGAAAACATTCTCCAGCCAATTTTTTTTTTTTTTTTTTTTAATTAAGTTTTTTATTGGAGGGGAAAAAAAATTCACAGTACATCTGATGTATGGCATTACATTTTCCTCCATTTTGTTTTTTATAAATAATAATAATAATATAAACAAAATAATCCTAACCCACCCTCCCTAAACACCCCTTGGCAGCTTATTTTTTCACAATCCAAATATCACAAAATCAAATGCACTTTTTAACAATAATAAAGTAACAAAACAGAATAAAGGCGGATCCCCACTTACTGTCAAGTGCCCTCAGTCAATAGGTAGTTCCTTTAGACCCTCAAAGTATGATAAAAAGGGTTCCCATTTCAAATAAAACTTTTTCGCAGACCCCCTCAATGTGAATTTAATCTTTTCTAACCTTAAAAAAAACATGACGTCTTCCAGCCAAGCAGCGGAAGATGGAGGAGTAGTAGATTTCCAGACCAGCAAGATTCTCCTACGGGCCAAAAGTGATGTAAATGTAATGATATCAGACTGGGTTGTATTTAAACCCAAGGTTTTATCTGTTACACCAAATACAGCTACAAGCGGGCAAGGTCTCACTGTCATCCCAGGGACTTCACTGATGGTTTTAAAACCCACTGCCCAGTAGTTAACAAGTTTGGGGCAAGACCAGAATGCATGAGCTAGATTGGCTGGAGAGAACGAGCACCTGTCACAGCCAGCGTCCGTCCCTGGATATATGTTAGCAAGCCTGGCTTTGCTTAAATGAACCCTGTGTAAAACTTTAAATTGTATGAGCCCCAATCTAGCACATGATGACGAGGAGTGGACTTTTTTCAGCGCTTCTGTCCAGCATTCCTCAGACAGATCCATACCAAGGTCATCCTCCCACCTAGCTTTAACTTTGTTCAGGTTTTGATCTCCTAAATACATCAATTGAGAATATACTGCAGAGATCAGTCCTTTATTTGCAAAGGTATGAGTGAGTTTATCCAACACTGTAACAGGAGGGAGATCAGGAAAAGAAGGAAATGTTTTCATGACAAAGTGGCGAACCTGAAGATATTTAAAGAAATGATTATGTGGGAGGCCATGTTTTTTGTGTAGGTAGTCGAAACTATCAAATATGTTGTTAGTGTATAAATCCTTAATGGACATAAGACCATTCAAACCCCACTGTTGAAAGGTTGAGTCAAGTGTAGAGGGGGGGAATAAATGGTTACTATGAATGGGACCCAGAACTGAAGCTGATATAAGCTTATAATGGCAACGAAATTGGTTAAAAATTTTGATGGTGGATAGTACGACAGGGTTGGATGTAAATCTAGAGGGTTTCAATGGCAGGGAGGAATATACTAAAGCTGGGAGAGACGAGGAGTAACAGGATTGTGATTCAAGCAGACACCAGTCTGTATCTGGTCGGTGGAGCCAGAATAATATCTTTTGGATATTGGATGCCCAGTAATAATTAATAAAGCTAGGAAGGCCCAGTCCACCTACTTCACGACCTCTTTGGAGAGTGCACTTATTGACCCTTGGAACC
This sequence comes from Leucoraja erinaceus, assembly GCF_028641065.1. NCBI lineage: Eukaryota > Metazoa > Chordata > Chondrichthyes > Rajiformes > Rajidae > Leucoraja > Leucoraja erinaceus. The sequence continues at coordinate 25,141,933 of NC_073394.1, read as the reverse complement.
TTGTTACCCCATATAAAGGAGGTTATAGATTGGTTAACTGAGTTAAAAAATGACTTGGGTAGGAAAACCAGCAAACATTGGAACAAGTAAAGAAATCTGGGAAGTACAGTCATCTTCACTGACTGCACTCTCCCAGCCATAGTGAGTGGCAGACTACGCCATCTCTCAAAGTCAGCCTTCATTTGGCTAACTTGAGGCATGTAGTTAGCTGCAAACAGGGATGTGAAAAAGCGGGTGATGTGTATTCCTAAATATACAAAACCTTCTTGAGATATGGGAAAGGGCAGGGTTTCCTGTTGGATCTGTAGGGCTAAGTTGATGGGAAAGCATTTGCTTTTTTGGAGGTTTAGTTTATAGCCGGAAAAAGTCCCAAACTGATCCAACAAGGACACAATTGCAGGGCCACTGGCTGTAGGGTCACTCACATAAAGAAGAAGGTCGTCGGCATATAGAGACACACGATGTTCCCTGTTTCCTCTCCTAATGCCCTGGAATAATGTAGTTGACCTAAGTGTAATAGAGAGGGGCTCAATTGCAATCGCAAAAAGAAGCGGAGACAATGGGCAGCCTTGACGAGTGCCACGTGTTAATTGAAAATAATCAGATCGCAAATAATTTGTCTGTACACATGCTAAGGGTGAATGATATAATAGTTTAACCCAGGCTACAAATATTTTGCCAAATCCAAATCTCTCCAAGACTCTGAACAAATATGGCCACTCCACTCGATCGAATGCCTTCTCCGCGTCCAAAGAGATAACAACCTCTGGGCGCGGAGAAGCACTGGGCGAATAGACCACACTGGCCAATCGACGGATATTAGAAAAGGAATGACGATTTTTAATGAAACCTGTTTGATCTTCTGAGATTATTTTGTGAAGTTGGCATTCTAAACGGCAAGCCAGCGCCTTCGCCAAAATGTTTACATCTACATTCAAAAGTGAGATGGGGCGGTATGATCCACATTGAGTTGGATCCTTGTCTTTTTTAAGAAGAAGTGAAATAGAAGCCTGTGAAAGAGTGTGGGGTAATGAACCTTTTTCCAAAGATTCTTGAAACATTTCTAAAAGAACAGGTGTGAGTTTATCCTTAAGTTTCTTATAAAATTCTAATGGGTATTTGTCGGGGCCTGAGGTTTCACCACTCTGCATCGCCATAATGGCATTATTAATCTCTTTCTGCCCAAGGGGTTGGTCTAGATTTTCTGTGTCTTCTAATTCCAGAGTGGGTATTTCCAAATCGTCTAAGAAAGTTTCCATATTCATAGTATCCAAGGGGAATTCTGAGGTGTAAAGAGAAGAACAAAAGGCTGTGAAAGTATTGTTTATTTCTTTTGGATTGCTTGTTATGTCTTGGTGTATGTCTCTTATCTGAGGAATAAGCCGTGACGCGGATTGACGCTTCAGTTGGTGAGCCATAAGCCGGCTCGCCTTATCACCATATTCATAATAAAGACCACGAGTCCGGAGAATTAGTTGTTCTGTTTGAATAGTAGATAAAAGATTGAATTTCTTTGTAAATCAGCACGGCTTTTGTATAATTGGGTGGTGGGTGCTTCAGAATATTGCCTATCCAGGGTCACGATGGATTTTAACAGGGTTTCCATTTCCTTCTTGCGTTCTTTATTGGCGTATGAAGTATAAGATATGATTTGACCTCTTAAGTAGGCTTTTAAAGTTTCCCAAATTAAAGAGCAGGATACGGACTCAGTTTTATTAATTTCAAGGAATGTGTCTATGTTAGCTGATACAAAACTGCAACATTTTTCATTGGGAAGCAAAAGGGGGTTGAGTTTCCAAAGAGGTCGTTCTTTAATATTTAAAGGAAAGCCTAGGTCCAGTATCACAGGTGAGTGATCCGATATTACTATAGCGGTATATTCAATTTTCTTAACCCTAGGAATGAAGGGGCTGTCTATAAAAAAATAGTCTATTCTGGAAAAAGAATGGTGAACATGAGAAAAAAAAGAGAATTGTCTAGCAGTTGGGTTCAGAAATCTCCAGGGGTCCACATAACCATTTTGTTGCATAAACAGTGAGAAGGTCTTTGCCATACCTGAAGGTGTCCACCTTGAAACTAGACCTATCAAGCAGTGGATTAATAGCACAGTTCAGGTCTCCCGAAAAAATTAGCTGGTGCGTGTTCAGATCGGGTATTAATGACAGAACCTTATTTGCAAAGTGAACATCATCCCAATTAGGGGCATAAACATTCACTAAAATGACAGGCTTTTGAAAAAGACACCCGGAAACTATAATAAACCGGCCATTAGGGTCACTGACTACGTCAGACAGTGTAAAATGTATTCTTTTGTTGATTAATATTGCCACACCCCTGGACCTACTATTAAATCTGGAGTGAAAAATTTGACTAACCCACGTTTTACGCAGTCTATTATGATCTTGCAGTCTTAAGTGAGTCTCTTGTAAAAGTAGTATATCTGTTTTTAGTTGTTTTAGGTGAGAAAAAACTTTAGCTCTTTTAACCCCCTTTAAGCCCCTTTACATTCCAAGATATAAACCTCACAGGATTGCCTCCATCAATATCACCATTAGCCATATTTCAAAATATGATTAAAAAAATACATAGAGCGTCTGCCATCCAGAACCACGCGAAGGCTGCATGTTAGAGCCCACAATGGAGGGGGGAGAAAAAAAAAAGAGAAGATAAAAATAGCAAAAAAAAAAGAAAGTCGAGTGCATTTGTAACAATCAAAGAATGAGCTGCCATTACCCCAAAACCTTTCCCTCATCCCCTTATAATAACAAAACAAAAAAAAATTAACCCCCAAAAACCTAGATCTTCTTCCCCGACTGAGGATGATCGCACGCATTACAAAACAAAAAACTTCCGAAGTGTTCCCAAACTAACATTTTTGATCCAATTGAGGGTGGCTCCCTTCTTTGAAAGTTGTACAGTCATTTATTCTACTTTTAAGATATTTAGGCTAAAGATAACCCCGGACAAGCAAACTTTGCTGCAAAGCATTACGAGAAAGAAGGAAGTGAAAATTGTATCCCAAAGAGTAATCATAGACATTTACATTTTGCTGGCTAAAAGTCCTCGACTCACTACCCAAAATATGTAGCATTGCAGTTCAGCTCAGTTGAATTCCACAAATTAAACTGAAGAATAAACAAATCTTCCAAAGATCACCGCCGCAGGAGGCCGTGCCAATACCGCATGGATATCCTAAAAGGTCATTGTTCTTCACGGCTGTCACCTCCCCAGCGCGAGTAGTAAAACTTTTTGGCAGTCTCTGGTGTATTGAAATAGTGCTTTTTACCTTCATGAGTGACCTGGAGCCGGGCAGGATACTGGAGGCCAAACCGAACCCCTTTATTGTAAAGCAGGGATTTTATTTCCCTAAAAGTTGCACGTTTTCTCCCCAGCTCCACGCTGAAGTCCTCATTAAAAAAACACCCGGTGCCCTCGGAAGAACAGCTCCTGCCTCCGTTTGGTGATGATACGATGTTTATCCTGGAAGTAATGAAAGAGAACCAGGAACACTCTTGGCTTAGATGGCTTGATATTCGGGACGTCTGTTGGTGTAGGTCCAATTCGGTGGGCACGCGAAAGCATAAGAGGTCTTGGGAAGAAATCCACCCCCAGCACTTCTTCAAAAAACTCAGTTATAAATTTAACAGGGTCCGAGCCTTCCATCTTTTCAGGAATCCCGACCACCCTTAGGTTGGATCTCCGCGACCGGTTCTCGAGGTCATCTAACTTCATTTTCAGGAGTGTGTTTTCACTCTGTAATGCAGCTAGAACAGTTTCGGCGCTCGCCAGTCTGTCACTGTGGCCATTCAGGCCATCTTCAACCTCGCAAATGCGTTCATCATGCAATTTGTGATAGGATTTAACTTGCTCCAGACTGGTGTACACCGGCGACAAAGCCACTTCAAGTTCTCTTTTTAGGACAGAGGTAATTGCTTGTGTCATATCAGCAAGGAGTGCTGAACAAAGCCTCTCCAAATCCTCTGGTAGTTCAAGGCCAGCTTCCGGGAGCGGTGCCAAAGCTGCAGAACTCTTGCTTGAGATTTCACTGTCTTTTCCCCCGGTTTTAGTTCGACGGCTCATTTTACTTACTGTTTCAGATGCTTAATACTGCCTTGAGTCCTTCATAGCGTTTAATAGTGGGTTATCTCAAAAATATAGCAAAGATAAACGAGTAGACTTGAGCAGTAATCGGGAGCCACGCTCACACACAGCTGTTCAACCCATGTTCAACCCGGAAGTCGCCAATTTATCATGAAATGCCATTTGCTGCAGCTACTGAACCGATCTTGTGGAACTCTCCGTATTATAGGTGAGGTTCCCAACTTGGCTCGCAGCAAGCCTGATCTAATCCACTGGAAACAGGCCAAACCCATATCTATTTAGTTTGGAGATAGTGTGGAAACAGGCCCTTTGCCCCACTGAGGCCGTGCTGACCAGCGATCCCTGTACACTAGCACTATCCTACACACACGAGGGATAATGTATACTTTTACCAAGCCAATTAGCCAACAAATCTGTACATCTTTGGAGGAAACCAAAGCACCCGGAGAAAACCGATGCAAGTCGCGTAAAGACTCCGTACAGACAACACCTCTAGACAGGATTTAATTCGGGTCTCTTACGCTGTAAGGCAACAACTTTATTGCGACCAGCAAGTGTATTTGCTTAATATGAATGGGAAAAAAAGTGGAAGATGGAATACCCTGGGCCGACCCGAGCCCCCATAATGCATGCAAAATGTATGAAAATAGAAAGATTTGGCATCAAGGAAATGTGCTGAGGGAAGTGGTTCCTTCTTGCATATTTAATCTAGGCTTATCATCATTTTAAATTCCTCAGTTGGCCCTCCTCAGTCTCCTGTGCTCAAAAAGAAAAAACAAACTGAGACTAAACAATTCAACACTTTGCTAAAATGTTCCCGTCCCAGCAACTTCAAGAATAAATGTATCCTCTCCAACACTATTATTTTCCAGTAATAAGGTACACCACTATACACAACACTCCAGCCGTGTCAAACTAATGCTGCACATAATTCTGTCATAACACCTCTGCCATTGTATTCAGTGGCACCAGATAAGTAAGGAAAACGTCTATTCTTTTTGACCACTTTAGCAAGCTGTCGTGCAACCTTTTCAAGATCTGTGGACATACACTCCAAGGTCCCTCCGTTCTTCCCATTTATTGTGCATGCCTTTGCCCTGTTGCACCTCCCCTAATGCATGATTTCATAATTCTCCTGATTAAATTCTGCCACTTTCCAACTAATTAAAGCTTTATTTTAAAGCTCTCCTCCACAAGCATGTTTTGTGTCACCTGCAAGTTCTTTATTGTGTCCCCTGCTTTTAAACCATAAATATACATCGCAAACAGCAAACGATCGAACATTGTCCTGTGGAATCCCCTTAGTAACAGATTTCAAATTGCTAACATTTTCTATCTTCAGTCATTGCTACATATCACTAATCTAATTTTTCATCTAATTTGGTATCTTGCCATGGATCAGGTGAGTCTTTATTACTCTGACCAGCCTTCCATGTTGAGGATAGACACAAAAAGCTGGAGTAACTCAGTGGGACAGGCAGCATCTCTGGAGGGAAGGAATGGTTAAAGTTTTGGGTTGAGACCCTTCCCCAGACTGGTTCGGGATAAGGGAAACGAGAGATGTAGACGGTGATGTGGAGAGTGAAGACCAATGAATGAAAAATATGCAAAAAAGTAACAATGATAAAGGAAACGGGCCATTGTAAGCTGTTTGTAAGGTGAAAACAAGAATCGAGTTAGGTGGGGAAGGGATAGAGAGAGGGGGAATGCTGGGGCTACCTGAAGTGAGATAAATCAATATTCATACCACTGGGCTGTAAGCTGCCCAAGCGACATATGAGATGCTGCTCCTCCAATTTGCATTTAGCCTCATTGACCATGGAGGAATCCGAGGACCAAAAGGTCTGTGCAGGAATGGGAAGGAGAATTAAAATGTCCAGCAACCCGGAGATCAGGTTGGTTCACGTGGGCTGAGCGAAGGTGTTCCACGATACGATCGCCCAGTCTGCGTTTGGTCTCGCCGACGTACAAGAGTCCAGGTCTTGAACAATGGATACAGTAGATGAGGTTGGAGGAGGTACAAGTGAACCTCTGCCTAACCTGGAAAGACTGTCGTCCCTGGCCAGAGTCGAGCGAGGAGATATAGCGACAGATGTTGCATCTTCTGCAGTTGCAGGGGAAGGTACCTGGGGAGGGGGTGGTTTGGGTGGGAAGGGATGAGTTAACCAGGGTGTTGCAGAGGGAACGGTCTCTGCGGAAGGTGGAAAGGGATGGAGATGGGAAAATGTGGCTAGTGGTGGGATCCCCTTAGAGGTGGTGGAAGTTTCGGAGGATTATATGTATTATGCGATGGCTGGTAGGGTGGAAGGTCAGGAGTAGGCGGGACTCTGTCTCTGTTGCGAGGGGGAGCAAGGGTCGAGCTGCTGGGTACCGAGGAGACATGAGTGAGGGCCTCATTTATGATGGGAGGGGGACCCCCATTCCCTAAAGAATTAGGACATCGCGGATGTTCTGGTGTGGAACACCTCATCTTGGGTGCAGACGGAGGAATTGGGAGTAGGTGATTGAGTCTATACATGAAGCAGGGTGGGAAGATGTGTAGTCGAAGTGTTGAAGCATGTCAGAAGACTTGTTAAAATGAACCTAGACTGTATTCTCAGCAACACTCCTTTGTTATTAGTCAGAGGTGACCTTTCCTAAACAAATCCTTGTTGGCTGTCCTTGATTTATCTGTGCCTTTCTTAATGAAGGTTATAACGGCCTTCAGATTTGTGTTGAGCTGATAAGGTATCCAAGTTACCTCTTTGACTGTGATATATATTGGTAAACGCAAGGGAGTGCAGATCTGGTTTACAACATAAGACAAATTGTTGGAATAACTCAGCAGGTCAAGCATAATCTCTGAAGAACATGGATGGGTGACATTTTAAATTTCTTCAGCCTGACATTTTGTCAGGCTGACAGGGGAGGGGGGAGGGGTGTTCAGTGTTATTAGTGTGTGCCCATTTTATCCTTGCGTTTGGTTGGCTGTGTGTGTCTGCCCAAAGCATGTCTTTGCCCAATTTGTACTGAATCTTTCATCTGGATGCCTACATTAAGCATTATATATTGCCTGTTTAAATTTCTCAGAAGAAGGCTGAACTTCGATGATCTTGAAGGCATCATGATCACAATATGACCAACTGATTGCAATCCGTGCCCTATTACACAGAATGCTTTTGTGTCCTGCCTACTTATGCTAGACTGCAAGACTGTTGATCCAACGCCCTTTTTTTAAATCTGCACAGGAACTCTTGTCCTGGAGCGAATAGGCGCTGAACCAGTTCCACAGATGATTCTTTGAGGATCTCTAAGAAATCAAGCCTCCAGCTGCTGAATACATGTTTAAATTGTAAATGTAGTGAAGGTTTTTACAACTTCTCAAAGTTCAGCCTTCGATAGCCACTAATTTGTCGGGGATGATTAGAAAAGTAGTCTCACGCACTCCACGACACATTTGAACCAACAAAGATGAATCTACCAGAAGTAGTCTCTTGAGTAATAGCTTCTTTATTCCAGTAATGCAAAACAATGAGACAACTCATAACTTTCCGTTCTTAATCGTCGTTCCATTCATGTCATATAAATCATAAAAACTTCTTCTTGTACATCTTCTGACAACATATGTGTCCCAATCATGCTCGTGGTCATGGTAGAAAACTTTTTCATCCCATGGCCCGACATCAAACTGAAACTAATCATCTGAGAGTCTGTGCCAGAATACTGTAGCCAAAAAAAACGCCCCCAGACTACGTATAAAATCCCACCCACATTAACATAGGCAGATAATTAAAGGTAACTAGACACAACTATAATATTTAAGCTTAATGGCTTCAACAGAGATGGAATTAAAGGAAAATGGAATCTGTCTATAACGTCCTTCCACCTGTAACAGTGTCTGCCCTACATTCCATTCATCACTTACCTGACTAGCCCAGTAACTTCCAATGATATGAAATATATCAATATGTTGTTTGTAAGCAAATGTATTGCTAAACCATAAGAAGCACATGCATTCTGCTGACAAATATTGACTGTATCATGCAAGTTTTCTGTTGTGTAACACTGCACCACAGGAGATCTTTTCTATGTGTGTGGATTCCATCTCGCTATGTAACAGTAAAGTTGAATGGTTTTTCAGACTTGGAGTATGTACATATGCATTTTCCAGCTGGGAACTGAAGTTGACTGTGGCTGGCTGACTGCAGGTCTAGCTGAGCATTAAAATCAAATAAGAAGAAAATGAAAATTTTTAATTTTTGTGTTTTAGGAACTGCTTTACTCACTGGGTGGGTCATCAGAGTATCGAACTGTAATAAATGCTCGGTCTCACTCTGCAAACATGAGTAAATGTGCTCTCTTAACAAAAGTTGATTTTTTTCTTTTCCATTTGATTTGGGGACACCCCAAAACTCTATTCCTTTTTGTACCACCACAAGACCTATGTTAGCCATTAGCTGATCAGGTCTCATTCATGTCGCTGTCACCTCCAAACACAACAATCTCTAGCCTTTGGTGGTGTTTTGTTTAGTTTCCAACCCATTGGGTTCACTGACCATTGATCACCCATTCACATTAACATAGTTCTATGTTATCCCTCTTTCTCATCCACTACTTGCACTCTGGGGGCAATTTACAGCAGCCAATTAATCTATAAACCTGCACATCTTTGGGATGTGAAGGAAACCGAAACACCTAGAGAGAACCCACACATTCACAGGAAGAATGTGCAAACCACACATAGCAACTAAGATCAGGATCAAACCTGGCAGCAGTAGCTCTATAAGTTCTGTAAACTTCAGCTCATTGAATGGTCTGCTGGACTTATCTGGTCCTAGTCATTCCCTGGTTACTTGCCAACCCTGAGCTTCTTGACCTAAATTGGATGCTGGTTCCTAAAGCATTTGATTTAAAAATTCCCAGTTTTGTGCTTCAACTTCGTAATGTCCGATCCATGTTCCTCGATCTTTCACATTAACCTGAACTCTCTAGTCCCCTGACTCGGGGCTTACATGAATCTTTCCTTCATTGGTAGCTATGTTAATCCCTCTGGTATCAAGGTCTGGCTCTGTCTGCATCACTTTGTCCACCAATATTCCACTTAGGACCAACCTTTGTTTCACTCTTAAATCAGTTTTCCTTGAGGTTTGATTTATACATTTGCAAAGTGCCCATTTCATGTTGAAGCTCTGAAATGTATCTTGCTGCATCTGATGGTGCTCAAAGGGGGACAATTTATTGCATTATTTGCATTTGTATGACTTGTTTCTGGCATGTTGAAACTTGCTGCTAATGTTCCCCAAGTTTTTATCTCCCAGAATTTGGACCTATATCTTATCCAAGCAAAGGCGAGTAAAGTGCTTCTGGCACACCAGTCTTTTACCCACAAATAACCACACCCAATGTCTGTGCACACAGCTCTAATTCAGAACATGGGCTTTGCCCTGGCACATCTAAATGTTGAAACATCGTGGTGATTGGTCTTAAAGTAATCAGTCTTCTAGAAATGTTTTGGCCCTTTTTGAATTATTGTTCCAACTGTTATACCTTTGCTCGCTTGTGCACCTGTTGTGGCATGAATCAGAAAATAGTAACTTTATCCTCTGAACTTGTGCAGCTGAAGCAAAGGGCAATGCATCCATCAATATATCTCTTTGGTCTTTCAATTGTGTGAACTATTTTAAAGCCTAAATTGGCAGGCGTGCTAACTTAAGCAATCTTCGGGTTGATTTTAAATATCCTGATTCCTAAGGCTTCTTTTCTAAAAAAATTTCTGTAAAACCTTTTCCAACGTCATGTAGTCCCAACACATTTTTACAGCTAATGATGATTATTGGAATATAGGAAGCACTCAACTTGTACATGAAGTTGTGAGAATAAACCATGTGATAATGATCAGTTGATATGGTTATGTGAAGGTTGAAGTACAAGTAGACCCAAAATGCTGGAGTAACTCAGCGGGTCTAGACAGCATCTCTGGAGAAGAGGAATAGGTGAAGTTTTAGGCTGAGTCCTTATTTCAGACTGAGTGTTGGGAAAGGGAAATGAGAAATAAAGAAGTTACATTGAACTATGAATAAATATGAAGCATAGGTGTTGGCCAGGACATGAGAAGAACTTGCCTGCTCTCACTGAAAGTAATGCCATCCTTTAAACCCATATGAGGCAGCAGAATCTTTTAACACTTTGTCAAAGAAATGATAGAAACATAATGACTGTCCTTCTTCCCACCCATTCAACATTTGCTTAGGGTCTTTCAAATTCTAGTTAACCACTTCTGAACAAAGACCATTGTAATTTATGTCACCAAATATTACATGTCTCAAGATATTACAGAGACATTAAAGACAGCTTCAAGATTTACTAGGCAGCATCTCTGGAGAAAAGGAATAGGTGATGTTTTGGGTGGAGACCCTTCTCAAGACTGAAGAGGGTCTTGACCTGAAACATCACCTATTCCTTTTTTCCAGAGATGCCTCCTGACCCGCTGAGTTACTCCAACAGTTTGTGTCTATCTTTGGTGTAAACCGGCATCTGCAGTTCCTTTCTACGCATTCTAGATTTACTAGCTTGTTTAAATGAGTGAGTGTGTTCTAGAGTTTAAATATTATGTCTGCACTAAATCTTGCACCATTTTATCCTTTATCGTTGCACTGTGGACAGCTTGATTGTATTCATGTATAGTTTTTTTGGCCGGGTAATAAGCAAACAAAAGCTTTTCACTTTATCTTGCTGCGCGTGACAATGATACATTAAACTAAACTAAAAAAAATTAAATTAATAAAGAAAACAAAATAAGCATTCTGCCTTGCAATCTTAAAGTAGCATGGTCTCTAATCTGCCAGTGACGCCATGGTGATGTCTCCATTTGAACGGATTTTTTAGGGCGGCTGTAACATCCTCTATTTTTAATCCTTCTGTTGTGTGCAGTCTTTTCCTGCAGGGAGTGTAAGCTTATGTTGGTCTCAGGCTTGTGAAAAGGCTATGGAGTAGGAGTAAGCTGAGAGCGATGCAAAGCAGCAGTTGTGGGTGTGAAGTGTGGGGGGTGCAGTGGGGGGAGGGATCGCAGTTGGACTGTTTCATTGAATGAAAGTGAATGCACGTTATGTGAAGAATCAAGGAGCAAACAGAACTGGGACAATTGACCCTTCCAACTTTTGTTCAGGCAAAAGAATATCTGTGTAAGAATATATGTGCCAGCTTTGAAGGTGGTTCATGTAAAATAGAGATAATTAAACATTTTTTTGTCAGAGGAGGAGAGACTTGAGTTGCAAAGAGAAAGGGGATTGGTTGTGCTGAGGGGAAAATGTTGAACTGTTTTGCTGTTGTGTTATCAGCTTAATGCTTTGGCCTTTCAGATCAGACAGTGGGTTTCGAAACCATCAAGTTTTGATTTGCCATTATTTTCTTTCTGAGGAATTTTTTGAGGATGAGGCTTGGTTGTCATCTTCCTTGACTGGCTAGCACGCAAACAAAAGCTTTTCACTGTAGTTTGGTACACGTGACTATAACAAACTAAACTAAATGCAGACAGAAGCCTCCCAACCTTCACTGCCTGCCACACCTGATATCTGGCTAGGTTTGTTCAGTTGCAATCCCGAGTACTCCAGGGCCAGGCTGCAGTTAGATGGAGTCCTCACTTGTGGAGGGCAACTGCATATATCAAGCAATTTTCCATCACCATGGAAGTCACGTGTAAAGGTACTAATTATAACAGGCATGCCAGCTATTCTGGGTGATTCACTTGAACCTTTTCACCTTTGTTGAAGTACCATTACTGTAATTAGTTAATCACCCCCGCTTACCATTTTAAAAGCTCTCCTGATTTCTGACAAATTGAAGCAATTTAACTAGTGTGCAGGAGCTGGAGAAATGTGCCTCGCAATAGTTTTATCAGAGACATCCACGCCGCGTCTGTGCCTAAGATGAGATGTTCCATACTCGAACATCCAAGATGTCCTCATTCTTTAGAGAACGGCTCCCCTCCTATCATAGATGAGGTCCTCACTAGTGTTTCCTTGGTACCCCGCAGCTCTGCCCTTCCCCCCCCCCCCTCCCCTAGTCGCAACAGAGGCAGAGTTCCCCTAGTCCTTCCACCCTTACCTTCCACCCCAACAGCCTTCGCATACAACACATAATACTCCGAAATTTCTGCTACCTTCCACGGGATCTCACTACTAGCCACAATTTCCCATCTCCACCCCTTTCCGCCTTCCGCAGAGAGACCGTTCCCTCCGCAACTCCCTAGTTAACTCATCCCTTCCCACCCAAAACACCCCTCCCCAGGTACCTTCCACTACAACAGCAGAAGATGCAACACCTGTCGCTATACCTCCTCCCTCGATTCTGTCCAGGGACCCTGACAGTCCATTCAGGTTAAGCAGCGGTTCACTTGCACCTCTTCCAACCTCATCTACTATTTCCATTGTTCAAGATGTGAACTCGTACGTTGGCAAGACAAAGCGCATACTGGGCGATCGTTTTGCAGAACACCTTTGCTCAGCCTGCATGAACCAAGCTGATCTCGCCGGTTGCTAGACACTTTAATTCTCCTTCACATTCCTACACAGAACTTTCTGTCTCCTCCATTGTCAGAGTGTGGCTAAATGCAAATTGGAGGAACAGCACCTCATATTTTGCTTGGGAAGCTTACAGCCCAGTGATATGCATATTACATAGAAACATAGAAATTAGGTGCAGGAGTTGGCCATTCGGCCCTTCGAGCCTGCACCGCCATTCAATATGATCATGGCTGATCATCCAACTCAGTATCCCGTACCTGCCTTCTCTCCATACCCTCTGATCCCCTTAGCCACAAGGGCCACATCTAACTCCCTCTTAAATATAGCCAGTGAACTGGCCTCAACTACCTCTGTGGCAGAGAGTTCCAGAGATTCACCACTCTCTGTGTGAAAAAAGTTCTTTCATCTCTCGGTTTTAAAGGATTTCCCCCTTATCCTTAAGCTGTGACCCCTTGTCCTGGACTTCCTCAACATCGGGAACAATCTTCCTGCATCTAGCCTGTCCAACCCCTTAAGAATTTTGTAAGTTTCTATAAGATCCCCTCTCAATCTCCTAAATTCTAGAGCGTATAAACCAAGTCTATCCAGTCTTTCTTCATAAGACAGTCCTGACATCCCAGGAATCAGTCTGGTGAACCTTCTCTGCACTCCCTCTATGGCAATAATGTCCTTCCTCAGATTTGGAGACCAAAACTGTACGCAATACTCCAGGTGTGGTCTCACCAAGACCCTGTACAACTGCAGTAGAACCTCCCTGCTCCTATACTCAAATCCTTTTGCTATGAAAGCTAACATACCATTCGCTTTCTTCACTGCCTGTTGCACCTGCATGCCTCCTTTCAATGACTGGTGAACCATGACACCCAGGTCTCGCTGCATCTCCCCTTTTCCTAATCGGCCACCATTTAGATCATAGTCTGCTTTCCTGTTTTTGCCACCAAAATGGATAACCTCACATTTATCCACATTATACTGCATCTGCCAAACATTTGCCCACTCACCCAGCCTATCCAAGTCACCTTGCAGTCTCCTAGCATCCTCCTCACAGCTAACACTGCCCCCCAGCTTAGTGTCATCCGCAAACTTGGAGATATTGCCTTCAATTCCCTCATCCAGATCATTAATATATATTGTAAATAGCTGGGGTTCCAGCACTGAGCCTTGCGGTACCCCACTAGTCACTGCCCGCCATTGTGAAAAGGACCCGTTTACTCCTACTCTTGATTTCTAAATATTGATTTCTCTCACTTCAGGTAGCCCTCTCTTTCTATCCCTCCCCCACCCAAGTCACAGTCGTTTCTCGTTTTCAAAAGGCTAATAATGGCCTGCTTCCTTTATCATCATAACTTTTTTGCATACCTTTCATTCATTGTTTATCTCTCCACATCACCATCTATATCTCTCGTTTCCCTCATCAATAACCAGTCTGAAGAAGGGTCTCGACCTGAAACATCATCTATTACTTCCCTCCAGAGATGCAGCCTGTCCTGCTGAGTTACTCCAGCTTTTTGTGTCTATTTTCGGTTTAAACCAGCATTGCAGTTCCTTCTTACACATCTGCTGTTATAACAGGAGCATTAGAAAATGTGTCAGATCATACTTTATACTCCATACATCCGTACGGTGTAACAGGAGGGCATTTGGCCCATCCAGTCAATGCCAGCTCGCAGAGCAATCCCATTCTCCCACTAATTTCCTCTGTAACCTGCCCACCCACACTCTGAAGAAGGGTCTCGACCCGAAACGTCACCCATTCCTTCTATCCAGAGATGTTGCCTGTCCCGCTGAGTTACTCCAGCATTTTGTGTCTATCTTCAGTGTAAACCAGCATCTGCAGTTCCTTCCTACACATTCCCACACTCTAACATTGACCTACATGCATAGGGTAATTTAGAGTGACCAATTATCCTGCCATTCCACATGTCTTTGGAAACTGGAGCATTGGCCGGGAAAATGTGCAAGCTCCACACAGCACCAGAGGTCACAATTGATGTTTGGTCATTTGCAATGTGAGTCAGCAGCTCCACCAGCTGCACCACTCTGCCATCCCTTAAAAGCCTTGTCCCACGGTACAAGTTCATTCCAAGAGCCCTCCCGAGTTTGCCCCGAATCAAACTCGGAGATTTACAGTAATGGCCACTCGTCGGCACTCTCGCGGAGCTCCGACATACCCGCTACGTTCATTCTCCGTGCTTACCACGAGTTTGAATTTTTTTTAACTCGGGAGAGCTCTTGGAATGAACTCGTACTGTAGTGCAGGGCTATAACTAAAATAAATTGCACTTGAATAACACAGCAACTGTGAAGTAGTAAAATGACCTCAGGTGCCTTGTAGGAACTCTATCAAACTGAAATTTACATAAAGCGAACAAACTGGATTTATAATACTGTGGACTCTGAAACGCAAGCTTTTCATCGCCTAAAGCCACATTCTCTGCTGTCACCATTGAGCAGATGAGAACACTAACATAGTGGATTTGTTCAGAGGCCAATAATCCAGTGGCCTGAACAGGTGACAAAGCAGGGTGACATGGTGGCATAGCCAGCAGAACTACTGTCTCACACATTCAGCAGCTTCAATCGGTTCAATCTTGTTGAGCAAAGTTGATGGTTTGCCCCGTGATTGCGTGCGTCTCCTCTTGTGTTCCCCCTGCAGGTTGTGCGGGTTGAAAGCTTCAGTGGCCACAGTAAACTTCCCCATGTGTCTGAGTGAGTGATAGAATCTTGAGCAAGTTGAGGGGAAAGTGAGGAGAATAAAATGCTATTTGATTTGGTCTTGTGTCAGTGGGTTGAAGAGTCAGTTCCTGTGCTTTATAATAACTCCATAATAGCTCCTGCAGCCTTTTACCTCCCTCAGCTGAAGACTACTCTGAACAACACTTCAAAGAAGCAGTGAACAGAGAAGGAGAAATGTGGTGAACTCAATACAATTCAAAATCAATACAATACCACTTTGACTCAAGTCCAGACATCAAGTCTCTGTATTATCCCATTGAGTGAAATCTATGTTAGGGAATTCCTTTTAAGTCTAATATTGTTCACAACCATGTTTCTACAATTACATAGAGGGGACATTTTCCCCCTCCAGACAGAGATCCCCATCACTAAACATTTTATGCTTTATTTCTCGACTTATTACTGATTAAAGTTTTTAAAAAACCAAAAGGCTTTGAATTTAAGACGAACAGCTTCAACTGATTACATCACAATGACTCAGCTAACAGTAATCAGCTTCAATGAAGATTTCATCCTATATTTCACATTATTCGTGATTAAAGCTTTAAAAATGTCAACTTTCACAAGATTTTTTCTGTTAAAATAATTCCTGCCAGCTTCCAACACACTTCAATCCAAAGTTGCGACACAGGAACACTCTGAACTTTTCATCCTCACAACAGTGGGAGGGCGAATTGGTATTGCAACACACAGGGAAAGTGCAATTGGAATTTTTTTTATTGCCCACTGCTGAGCGAGGCAGGAGAGTGCTGGAATTTTATGTTCGGGAACGGCTTGAGTTGGAGGACCACGCCTCCCGTGGGGGCTACGGATAGGGAACAGGTGCGTTGGGGGAGCAGACCCACATGGTCTAGTATATAACTAAAACTCTCATCTTGTTATCTGCAGGTTTGCGTTTTACCTCTTGTGCAAAAACGGTACATGATAGCACTACAATTTTTGGCTCGCCTTACCATTGCTGTAAATGAAACAAGTTTTATTCAGACTGATGGTATATTTTAAAAGTTATTAACCTTTTTTAAAAAGTAATTAAAAAAACAGCGTCCCCACCTGCGCATGCCGAGTTGGGGGAGAATTCCCGTGTGCATCTTTACTGGTGTGGCAAAGGGCACCCAATGGTTCCTCAGCCGCACCTGCGTAGTTTGGGCCTTTCCAGAATTCAAATCGCCATTTTTTTTCACAACACGGGAAAGATTAGTTCCATTTTAATTTCTGCCGCCCCAAGCACACGGGCGGGGAGAGGCCGGGTGGGGAGAGTCCGTGCCGATGAATTGAGGCCTGGCCACTGAGGCTGGCTCTGAGGCTGACTGCTGCTGCTGCACTCCGGGCCCGCATGGCAGGTTCCGGGGGTGGGGAGAGGCCGCGCCGATCCGCTGCCTTTGTGCTGGGGCTATTTCTGCAGCCGGGGGCGGGGAGAGGCCGCGCAGACCGCGGGGATCCACTGCCTTGGCGCTGGGGCTGCGGATGTGGACTGCGGTCGGGGGTCGGGGAGAGGCCACGCTGACGATCCGGGACCTGAGCGCTCAGGCTGGCTCTGAAGCCAACGGCTGCTGCTGCTCCAGGCCCGCACGGCGGTCTGAGGCCACGCCGAGGATCTGTGGCCTGGGCGCTGAGCCTTACTCTGAGGTTGACAGCTGCTGCTCCTCTGGGCACGAAAGCAAGGAAAGGAGTGGCACCTTCGAGATCTTGGGGAGGGGGGGGGGGGGGGGGGGGGTCAGAAGGGAGAGTTGGGGGGGGGGGGGGAATGGAGGGAGAGGACGGGGGAGGTGGGGAGAGGGGAATAGCTGGAGGGGGAGGGGTTGCTGGGAGATGAGGGGAAATTAGCTGCACCTGCGCAGTTGAGGCGACGCGTGAGTGGTGGAATATTGCGTTGGGGGAACGGGTTGCGTTGGGGGACCAGGCCTCCCGTGTGACAGGGACCCCCACTTAGTCTAGTAATTCTTAACGGTAGAACGTGCTTTGATAATGGGAATGAAATTTTGTACAAAAGCTGAGCTGGTACCAAACTATGGTGCTGCAGTCTTCCTCTTGCTTTGGGAGCACCTCATGCAAAATCATTGGGGTAAGTAAGATCTGTTTTATTTCTGAGATGTTGGCAAAGTAGAAAGAGAGGCAATGCCTGGCTTGCCTTGCTGGCTCCAGTAACGGGTTAGAATTTGTGCAGCCAAGGTGCTGACTGTATGACGTGTCTACTATGAACCGAGAATGAAGATGAAATAGGACTGTAGTATAAGACACTCAGATTTCCTTTTTTTCCATAATATCATATCATATATAACTATTAAAAGTCTGATCTTGGATGTGGATGTGTTTGTTTGTGTGTGTATGTATAAAATAA
This sequence comes from Leucoraja erinaceus, assembly GCF_028641065.1. Classification (NCBI taxonomy): domain Eukaryota; kingdom Metazoa; phylum Chordata; class Chondrichthyes; order Rajiformes; family Rajidae; genus Leucoraja; species Leucoraja erinaceus. Next base: position 25,124,257 of record NC_073394.1, on the reverse strand, counting down.
TAGGAGAGTACATCAATGAGCATACACATTGACTTCTCCAGTTTCCGGTAGCCATTGCTGTCTCCGCCCCTTCTCAGCTCTCCCTCAGCCCTCTGGCTCCTCCTCTTCCTTTCATTCACTTTCCAAAAACATATGTGTTTCTGACTTGAATACATTCCATCGACCATCAGCAGATCCCTGGAGCAGTAACTTTCAAAGATTTACAAAAATCTGAGTAAAGAAATCCTCCTCCTTACCCATCTTCCCCTGCCAACAATGGGCCATTATGGAGCTCCCTCTTCCTAAGATCACCTGTTGCCAGTCTGGTTTTGTTCTGGCCTTCTTTATCTTTTATTCTAAAGAAGGATTCCGACCCGAAATGTTACATATTCTCTCCAGAGCTGCTGCCTGACCCAGTGGGTTACTCCAGCATTTTGTGTTTATCCTCCTCCTTGCTGTTGTAAATGATGCTCCTGGACCTGTTCATGTTCTTGTGCAACTATTGACGTTGTAATTATGATGGCGACTACAGTTGAAAAGCGAGTTGGCACACAATTCGTGACAGATAAAATGGCCACCTTGGTGAGGTACTGGGGGCTCTATCTGATGCCTTTGAGCTAAATGTTGGAATTAAAGTTGAACTCATTCTTAGCATGAAGGTAGACAAAAGTGCTGGAGAAACTCAGCGGATACAGCAGCTCTGCCAGGCCTGCATTGCACCAATCTTTAGCTTATACTTGTTTTGGGGGCTAGTCCCCTTCAGTTTTCTCTTCAGCATGCTCAATCGGGTTCAGATCGGGTGATTGACTTGGCCACTCAAGAAGTGACCATTTTTTAGATTTGTAAAACTCCTTTGTTGCTTCAGCAGTTTGTTTGGGATTATTATCTTGCTGTCAAATGAACCACCGGCCAATAAGTTATGAGGCATTTGTTTGAATTTGAGCAGATAGGATGTGTCTATACACTTGAAAATTCATTATGCTACTACTGTCAGCAGTTAGATCTTCAATGAAGGTAAGTGAGCCAGTACCTTCAACAACCATATATGCCCAGGCCATAACACCGTGTTTCACAGATAAGGTGGTATGCTTTGGATCTTGGGCAGTTCCTTCTCTCGTCCATACTTTGCTCTTGCTATCACTCTGATATGTTAATCTTCGCCTCATCTGTCCACAAGACCTTTTTCCAGAACTGTGGTTGCTCTTTTAAATACTGTAACTTTGGCAAACTGTAACATGGCCATCCTCTTTTTGCGGCTAACTAGTGGCTTGCATCTTGCAGTAGCCTCTGTATTTCTGTTCATGAAGTCTTCTGCAGACAATGGTCATTGGCAAATCCACATCTGACTCCTGAAGAGTGTTTCTGATCTGTTGGACTGGTGTTTGGGGATTTTTCTTTATTATAGAGAGAATTCTTCTTTCATCAGCTGTGGAGGTCTTCCTTGACCTGCGAGTCCCTTTGCAATTAGTAAGCTCACCAGTGCTCGCTTTCTTCTTAATCATGTTCCAAACAGTTGATTTTGACAAGCTTAAGGTTTGGCTGATGTCTCTAACAGTTTTATTCTTGTTTCTCAGTCTCATAATGGCTTCTTTGACTTTCATTGGCACAACTTTGGTCCTCAAGTTGATAAATAATAATGAAAGTTTGCAAATGTGATGGAAAGACTGGAGGAAAGATTAGGTGCTGAGAACTCTCTTGTACCTGCATTAGGAGGCATTTAAACACACCTGAGCAATTACAAACACCTGTGAAGCCATGTGTCCCAAACATTATGGTGCCCTGAAATATTGGGGACAATGTATAAACACAACTGTAATTTCTACGTAGTGAAACCAAAATGTATAAAAATACCCTTTAATAAAATCTAACAATGTGCACTTTAACCATGTGTGATTTTGTTCTATTACAAATCACAAATTGTGGAGTACAGAGACAAATAAATAAATGATGGGTCTTTGTCCCAAACATTATGGAGGGCACTGTATGTGAATGTGTCAACTTGCAAAGAGGCTTTACATTTGGCGTTATTGAAGGTTAGGTCAAAGAAAACCTTTAAAAAGTAGATGAGGAGGAATTTATTTGGTCAGAATGTGGTGAATCTGTGGAATTAGTTGCCATAGATGGCTGTGGAGGCCAAGTCGATGGATATTTTTAAGGCAGAGATTTACAGATTATTGATTAGTAAGAGTGTCGGGGGTTATGGGGGAAGGCAGAAGAATGGGGTTGCGATGGAAAGATAGAACAACCATGATTGAATAGTGGCCTAATTCTGCTACTAGAAGTTATGAATTTATGAAAGTAGTTACACAATATCGACTTCCTAAGTTTATAGTGAGAAACATTGAGTCCCTTATCTTCACTGTAGATTCCCATACAAGCTGAAGATCTCAGCAGGACAGACTAACTGAATTTTGTTTACATTTGAGGATAAATGATAAAGAGAGATCATGATCCAATCATGGCAGTGGAAGCTCCAGTGAAACTCAATTCCCCTGATTGCTTGGCTTACCACTTGAAGATATTTTTACTTTTCTTAATGTAATTAAAATTAAAATTTTCATGAAACTGCAACAGTGAGTACCTAAACCAAGTAGACCATTGACTGAATCATTGCTCTGATTGCCTAGTAAAGGAGAAATTATTTGTTTGTTCTGACGGTGTTAGTCATAGACTGGGGAATAGATTTGCTGTGTCGATGAAAAAACAGCACTTTTGATCGGTGACTGTCACAGTGGGATGTGTCATAAAAAAGCCTCATGAAGCTTTGCTGTTCCCAATTGGGCCTTTGCTTGTTTAGTTCATGCAGCTTCAGATTTAACTGTTGTGTCTCCAATCCCAGTCCATGCTCTCCACCAGTGAGCCTGTGGCAATGACCTTAATTACCCAATCCACTGACCTAAGACCTGCTGTTACAAATAGCTCTGCACAAATTCAGCCCAAAGCTGGCAAGGACGCTGACACCCTCAGTGGAAAAAGATTTTCTGCAGAATAGAATAGAATAGTTTCTTTATTGTCATTGTAACATGAACCATGTACAACAAAATTTAAAAATGTCAGCCAGTCAGTGCACCATTCAAACATTTCTAAAAGCTAACGATACATACAAGGTAAAATATTAAAAGATAAACAACTAAAATAAATATCACGAAAATAGCACGCATAAACACCCAACCCTCCATCCTTCTGTCGATTTCACAGTGTACCACAGTCCCTTAGTATGTCTCGCCCCTGCGTTCCTTGGCGGCTACATTTAGTGCTTTTATAGCAGTGGGGTAAAAACTATTTTTTAGTCTGTTCGTCCTTGTCCTTGTAGATCTGTACCGTCTGCCTGACGGCAACAGTTCAAACGGAGTGTCCGGGGTGGGAAATGTCCTTCTGTCCACCCAACTACAAAATGATTATGATTAAGATGACCAGAGTCTGCGTGTAACCCTTGCTAATATTTGAGGAGGTCTGACATCTGAATGCCAGACAGTATATTTGCCTCTGACGTATCAAATCCTTTCTTTTTTGTTTGGATCTGCATCCAAAGTATCAATGACTTGCTCATTCGGTTTGGACTATGGTTGATCTGAGTTATTTCTTTGAGGGGAGTCAATCAGATGAGTTTCACTGTCCGTTCATTCCCTCAAGAGTCATGATTGGAAACTGAACTGTTATTGCACCTGTGTAACATTTTGAATTGTACGAACTTTTCGGTTGTTGCTGCATATCCAAGTACTGCAGGGTAAACAGCCTGAAGAGAGCACATTGAGGCGTCTGTGGTTTGCTGAAGGTGATTGATTTATTGTGCATGTGCAGTGTTCCCTAAAATTGACAAGTACTGTAAACCACTTGTCTGGTACAATCATTTGGACCGAACACCTAAAATAAAATCAATATTTATAACATTTTTAGTGACCACTTCCCATCAATCTAAGCATTAACTTTAGACACAATAAAAGCATACCCAGCCTGTTCAACGTCAAAGTCATGCACGTGATGCAAACAATATTGGATTAATTGGCCTTAAAGTCACTTCTTTCAGCCAATATTACAGACTGTTACATTGCCATCACTGGGTGGTCATGTTGCACGAGTAGGGCAGATCCACTCGAGATGACTGAAGACTGGTTTCACTCTGGGACTCCCCAATGTTTATCCCTAATCCCTTGAAGTCTCAGGCACAGTGTAAAAATGGTTGGGTTACTGGTTCCCATCCATGTACTCCTTCAGCTGCTGAATTAGTTTTCCTTCATGTTGAGCACCACTTGGAAAATGTATTCATGTCGGAAAGGCACAGAATGTAAACTGGATGATGGAGTCTGGTATCCATCACCACGAATAGCTCATTAGCAATAATTTTGAGTGAGGTCTGAAAGTCAAAGCTCAGAGGCTTGGCTTGCCACTGGTGGAGAAAGAGAAAAATGTATTAATGTCATCCTTGCCTAAATACCCATTGCAAACTTGTCTGTCGATGCCGGTTTTTGAAGGGAGGACTATTGTGGAGAGAGACCTCCATTTTCATGCCAGCATTTTGTAAAGTGCTACAACATTATATACTACAATGATTTACACTACTTAGAGCAAATTAAAACTGGGCATTCACATAACTCTGTCCCATTGGCATGAAAAATTGTATTGCTGCACAATCTGTGACTTTATGTTGACCGAGCCCTCCCTCTTCACTATCTTCAACATGATAAACCCTAGCTCAAAGAGAAGAGGAAAATAAATGCCATCCATGGGACTAGGCACCTGTTAAACAATTGACGCATTATACCCCCCCATTGGCACGTGAAACTATAAACTTGAAGTTATTGGGAATTGCTGAGAAATATCTGCAGCAGCTGGTTGTGGTTGTTAGAGATGATTCATTGCAGCCCCAGTTGGAAGCGGGGATGGTTGCTGATGATTTGATGATGTTTAATTCCATTTTCAAGCTCTCCTAAAATAAACCAGTTCCTCCCCACATGCAGAAAGATTTAGACATCTTCCCAGTATGGGCTGTTGAACGATGAATAACATTAATGCCACACAAGTATGAGAGATCACCTCATTGACATTCAATGGTGTTACCATAATCTAGGTACGCAAATATTCATCATTGGCAATAAATACAGGAATTTTCTGCAATGAAAGACACTGTGGGTCAGACAGCATCTCTGGAGAATATTGATAGGTAATGTTTTGGGTCGAGACTCTACTTCTGTCCCTGTAACATTGTGGACCAATCTATAATGAGTCTGAAGAAGGGTTCCGACCTGAAATGTCACCTATCCCTCTTCAGTGATTCTGCCTGACCCGCTGATCCTGCATTTTGTGACTTTCTTTCGTAAACCTGCACATGCAGTTTCTTGCTTTTACTTTTTTTGTAATGACTGCCGTTCTTTTGAAAGCGCATAGCAAGAAACACTCCCTAAATTTAAAAGGGGGGTTATTTTCTGCCCTGTGAACAGTAGGTTGAAGCTATTGTGGGCTGCTGAAAGCAGGGAGGTTAGTGTGGTGCGACAACCAGCCCATGTGGGAACAGGCCTCTGTTGTTTAACCACAATGTGCTAACTCATCTTGAAGCTTTCCAAAGTTTCCGCAGGCATTGGGTGTGATACAAGATGGACAGTTGCTTGGTAAAATGAGCAATCACTGTGCCTGCTAACAGCTGGGCGAGGTGCTGAGCGTGGGCTGGGCTGACTGCAGTGTTATCGCTGGTTCACTGCAAAAACTGCAGTGGAGCCTCTACAGAATCGGAGAGAAACATTACTCCAGCTGCTGTTGGACATAGTGATCAGCAAAGCAATGAGCTCGTCTGTCTATAACCTTGTATGTTACCCAGTCTATAACCTTGCACATTACCCAGTCCTGCTCCGGATTGAACGATAAATCATTTATTAAGTCAGGAGCAGCCTGGACATCTCCATGCGACATTTTTTCTCTTAATAAGTGCCCACGTACAGGTACAGTTAAATAAAATATGTGGCACTGACAAATGAAGCTGGTCTTTGCGATGATTTATAACACACTTGATAATTGCGTCCTTTGGGGAAAACAGGTGTGTGAAGGTTTAATCATTATCTGATCTGATATGCAGAATGGTGGAACTAAGTCAGACCCATGAGAGAATATATGTAGTTCCTTTGGATTAAGAACAATCATTTGTTTAAAACTTCTGGATGATATGACATCATTTAATTTGGTAACATTGTGTACATAGCTTTTTAAAATCCCCCATTATACTATATCATTATATGCAGCCACAGAGCTAACAAAACAGAGAATGGCTCCAGGCAACTCTGCAACCAGCAACTGTGACCTGCTGTAGATCAACATGACTTTGGTCCATGTTCCTTTAGCCATCACGAATATATTTTCAAGAATTCTCTTCCTCCAACGTTGCCCGTTGTACCATCTAATATGACAAAGCATGATATCAAGGAGCCCAGGTAAATCTAAAGAGCCGTGAGGGAATAACACTCCAAGGCTGGAGTTGGACAGTGCTCGTTGGAGGCGAGTCATTCCTGACACAGGGCATTCATTCCTGCAGTTGCTGAGATCTGGGCGAAGCATCTTCAGCTGTCTCATCAGTGACAATCCCTCCATTATTAAGTCAGTTGTAAGGATGCTGTTGATGATTGCACAATGTGCAGGAGGGAACTGCAAATGCTGGTTTACACCGAAAGACACAAAATGCTGGAGTAACTCAGCAGGGCAGGCAGCATCTCTGGAGAAAAGGAGTGGGTGAGCACTGGGTCTTGGACTGAAGTAGGGTCTTGACATTCCTTTGCTTCAGAGATGGTGCCTGACCCGCTGAGTTACTCCAGCATTTTGTGTCTATCTTCGATGATTGCACAGTTCAGTTGTATTTAAATCTCCGGTGGGCTCCATCGGGCACCTTGTGTAGCTTTGCAACAGTTTTGTCCACTAGGTTTTTAATGACCATCCTCAGGTGTGGCTGTCATTCAATGTTTTAGCCTCATTAATTTTAATGCAAAAAATGACTTACTTACGTAGACACCAGCAAGCAATAACATAATAAAGCACAAAATTTGCTTGTGTGGTCTCAATTCATCCCTTATAAAAAAAATAAGAAAGGATTGAAGTGCCCATGCTATGGTCATGTGAAAGTTACAATCACAATTCCAACAAATCTTTTGCTCTTTTTTACAGTGAAGTTAACCGCAAGGATTTTTAATTAACTATCTGGCTAGTGATTAATATATTGAACAACATTGCCATGGGGATAAACTTTAATCTCTGATGGATGGTTGGTTTAAGATGCCACTGCATTTCCTTCCTGAGGTTGATGCCTTTGCAAACACATCAACAGATAATTAACCATTAAAAAGTGGAGCAGATTTGAAGTTCGCTCTGGGGTGTGGCATGCTTGGCATTGAAGCAGTTTGCACTGCAGCCTCACTGTTCCAGGGACCCAGGTCTCATCCTGACCTTCAGTGCTGTCTTAATGGAATGTGTACATTCCCCCTTTGACCTCGTGGCATCCACAAGTGTTCCAATTGCTTTCTATCCTCAAGTTGTGCTGGTTGCTTATTTGGCCATTGAACATTCCCCCTTCATGTAGGTAACTGTATTGTATTGTATTCAATTTATTGTCATTATCTCATAAGAGATAATGACAATAAATGAGAAGATAATGACAATTTTGCCACTGACCTCTCATAAGAGGTAAGTGGCAAAATGAATCAAATGGGATCACATGCAGGGTCGGATTTATGTATAAGCTTGACAAGCTTAAGCGTAGGGCCTCGAGATCTAGGGGGCCCCCGCAGAGTCGGATTTACCTCTAGGCTTCATAGGCTGAAGGCTAGGGCCTCGAAATCTAGGTGGCCTCCAGCCAAGGCAGGACACCTGCCGTTCAACTCTGGGCGGGCCCCCCTCTCTATCTCTCTCTATCTGTCTGTCAATCTCCGTCTCCGCCCGCCATCCGTATCCGGAGGTGGTGGTGGGGGGGCTGAACAATAACAGCCTATTGCATTTTATCTGTTTGTTTATTTATTGTGTGTATATTCCTGTTCTGTATTATGTTTACATATTCTGTTGTGCTGCAGCAAGCAAGAATTTCATTGTCCTATCTGCGACACATGGCAATAAAACTCTCTTGACTCTTGACTTGGACAAGCAAAAAAGGGTTCTTGGGGGAAAAAAGAGGTACCTTAAAATTAGTTGCGTCTGGTTGGGTAACTATGGTAGGGTGAAGATTATTCCATGCTTTAATTGTGCGGGGGAACTTCATGGAGCAGCCAGCAACTCTGGATAGAAGAAATTGGGTGACGTTTCGGGTAGAGACCCTTCTTTAGACTCCCTCTGGTTTTAGTGTTTTTTGTTTAATTTAAAGATACAGCGTGGAAACAGGCCGAGTCCACGCTGACCACCGATCGCCCGTACACTAGTTCTATTCCACACATTAGCGGAGTAAGTCGAGAGTGTTTTATTCTCTCTCGTCCCAGTTAGAAAAATGAAATCCTTACTTGCAGCAGCGCAACAGAATATGTAAAGGAAATAGGCGACATTTTGGGTCAAGACCCTTCTTCGGACTGATGTGAGGGTGGGGGGGACGGGAAGAAGAAAGGAAGAGGCAGAGACACTGGGCTGAGAGAGAGCTGGGAAGGGGAGGAGAAAGCAGGGATTACCTGAAATTGAAGAAGTTAATGTTCATACCGCTGGGGTGTAAACTGCCCAAGCGAAATATGAGGTGCTGCTCCTCCAATTTACGGTGGGCCTCACTCTGGCCATGGAAGAGGCCCAGGACAGAAAGGTCGGATTCGGAATGGGAGGGGGAGTTGAAGTGCTGAGCCACCGGGAGATCAGGTTGGTTATTGCGGAGGTGTTGGGCGAAACGATCGCCAAGCCTACGCTTGGTCTCACCGATGTAGAGCAGCTGACACCTAGAGTAGTGGATGCAATAGATGAGGCTGGAGGAGGTGCAGGTGAACCTCTGCCGCACCAGGAAAGACTGCTTGGAGCCTTGAATGGAGTCAAGGGGGGAGGTAAAGCGACAAGTGTCGCATTTCCTGCGCTTGCAAGGGAAAGTGCCAGGAGAGGGGGCGGTTTGGGTGGGAAGGGACAAATTGACCAGGGAGTTATGGAAGGGAGCGGTCTCTGCGGAAAACCAACAGGGAAGGAGATGGGAAGATGTGGCCAGTGGTGGGATCCCATTGGTAGACAAAAAAGCTGGAGAAAATCAGCGGGTAAGGCAGCATCTGTGGAGCGAAGGAATAGACGATGTTTCGAGTCGAGACCGTTCTTCAGATTGATGGTGGGGGGGGCACACGAAAAAGGAAGGAAGAGGTGGAGATAGTAGGCTGTGGGAAAGTTGGGAATGGGCGGGGATGGAGGGAGAAAGCAAGGACTACGTGAAATTAGAGAAGCCAATGTTCATACCGCTGGGGTGTAAACTACCCAAGCCGATATGTGGTGCTGTTCCTCCAATTTCTGGTGGGTCTCACGCTGGCCATGGAGGAGGCTCAGGACAGAAAGGTTGGATTCGGAATGGGAAGAGGAGTTGAAGTGTTGAGCCACTGGGAGATCAGGTTGGTTACTGCGAACTGAGTGGAGGTGTTCTGCAAAACGATCGCCAAGCCTACGCATGGTCTCACTGAGGTTGATCATACGCTGAATAATCCGACCACATTTCTGTTTGGGAGTGGAAAGAAATAATAGAAATTGCATTCATTGCAATGTGTAAAAAGAGTTGAGGTACTGTTTTATAATTTTGCTGCATGTCATTGTGGTATATATCATGGCTTGATTGGTGAATATGTTTAGTTTGTGACTATTTAAAGCAGAAATAATATGTGAATGCTTCATTGAGCATATTTCCGACTGGTAACTACGCACTTCATCCGAGCACACATCGCAAGCATCATGCAAGCCGTCTTAAATGACCACCTGTCAATTGTCAACTTAAAATCTGCCAAGGTTGCCCGGTTGACAACAGAGAAAAAAAATTAAGTGAGAGCCCTGCAAGGTGTATAATATTTTTGACTGTCATAGGCCTTTCTTACATATGCTGTCACAACGCACTGTAGTCTCTAAACAACCCCAGTAATTTTCCTTGCCTTCCATTTCAGAATAATAGTATTTTAATCCTATAACTCGACACCAGCACCGGCAATAAATAAATAAATAAATAAATAGAAAGCGCGGCTTTCCAGCCCCTTATCTCATTGGCCACGCTCGGCTGCAAATCGGTGTCAATCTGGTGCACCCTCTTCCTCTAGTCGTGGGGGTGGGGGATTGGGAGGGGCCTCACACGTATTAACAGCTGAGTGCCTCTCTTCATCTAAATCCGGCCCTGAGCACATGTGAATACAAGAGAGAATAAGTCACAGCGACACAGGGTAATAGAGAGGAAATTGGAATTATTTAAACTGGCATGAAGATGATGGGCTGAATGGTTTCCTGTGTTGTAATGAATGGAATACATTATGGTCTTTGACTGTACCCAGCGTGCTGATATGCTCGGGATAGATTGTCGGGCATTGACTTGTACAGTATCGTTACTTGAGCCAGGTGAACCCAACTCAAGAATCCAGTTCGATGAGAGAAACATTTTGCAGGTAAGTTTGTTGCACATTGCATTTGTGTTGTACTTTGTAAAATAAAATTAACATTCCACAATCTTCTTTTTGTGTCCATCTTGTTACAAATGTTGACCTCGCTGTCATTGCCCATCCTGAAAAGGACGCATGTTTCCGGCGACAATCAGTGGAAGCCATCATTTGTCGCAATAGATGATGTTGGTAGAAGAATTGGCTCAGGATACTTCCAGTTTCCAGCCCCGCAACGTGGATGCTTCTGCTGTGTGGCCATTCCACAGTTAAATCATCAAAATACCGTGTTTACTAATGTAGGAACAGGAAATATAAAAATAGAAGTTAGCCACTCAATCCCTTGAGCCTGATTTTCCATTCATCTCAATAGTGAGTGGTCAGTGCACTCAGGGGCGGATTAAGGCTCACTGGTGCCCTAAGCACTGACCAATCTTGGTGCCCCCCCTCCTTTCCACACTGACCCAGTTCATTTTAGTTGTTGACCTGTCTTTTTTTTTTTACAAATCTTCATTTGTTTTTTTTTCTTTTCACCCTTTTCCCAACTTTGTGGTGCCCCCTTTGGCCCTGGTGCCCTAAGCACGTGCTTAGTCTGCTTAATGGTTAATCCGCCCCTTAGTGTACTAACACCATCTATATCCTGCACCAGTAATCTCTAATGTGTAGGAAGGAACTGCAGATGCTGATTTAAACCGAAGATAAACATAAATTGCTAGAGTAACTCAGCGGGACAGTCAGCATCTCTGGAGAGAAGGAATGGGTGATGTTTCAGGTCGAGACTGAAGAAGGGTCTCAACCCGAAACGTCAACCATTCCTTCTCTCCAGAGATGGTGCCTGTCCCGCTGAGTTACTCCAGCATTTTGTCTCTATCTCCAGTCACCTCTAAGAAATAGAACTATTTCCCTTGAAGCTTTTTATTAGTTAAAGTATATTAACAGTGTTGACATTTTCAACTGAGCTCATCTCAGCAGCATTTGGGAGTCAGTGAACCAGATTTTTTTCTCTTTCAAATATGATGAGAGGCCTCGAATCTTAGTTTTAGTTAGCTGAGAAATTCAATAAATGACTCTTATGACTCTACAGCTTCAGAGGGATCTGGGCTAATCGTGGGTTAATGGGATTAGCCTGGTTGAATATTTTGGTCGGATGGACATTAGGCCATAGACTCCATGCAAAAAATTCAAGATTTTGAATTAATTCATGATTCCAATTTCCTTATTATTATTATTATTGCAGAATCTTATTCAGTATTTCTGATATTGACCTGATAACCTCACACCTCAAGATGCCTGCTTACTTGGTTTTACCAACATGCATTTAACAGCTTTTACATAACCTTTGCTTTCTTTTCCTTTTAATCTATTAACCAGATAACTCTGAAAACAGTGATATCGCATTGTCAGCTCGGTCTCTCCCTCTTGGAAAGATCCCCATTGTTCTGACCTGCCTCACTTTCTATCCAACTTAAAACTAGTTTTCTCACGTGTACTTGGGATCTGACATGTAACTCTTTTTTCACTCTCCATAGATGTTGCCTGACTTGTTAAGTGTTTCCAGCATTTTCTGTACTATGTCAGATTTTCAGCATCTGCAGTTTTGATTTGCTATATCATTGAGTTGTCTGTTTGTAGTGGAGGGAAGGAAGAGTGAAAGTTTTCAAATAATAACGTGGACAAAATTCCAAATCTGAAACTGTATGGAAATCGCTAGGCAACATTTCATTCCAGTTTTCCATCACTGAACTAACTCGGAGTACAATGGTTGAGTGTGATTTCTACATTGTACAAACAAGGAACTGCAGATGCTGGATTACCAAAAATACAGCATTGGAATAACTCAGCAGGATAGGCAGCATCCCTGGAGAACATAGGTAGATGATGTTTCGGGTTAGAATCCTTCTTCAAACTGAAGGAGGCTCCCAATGTAGAACGTCACCTATCCATGTTCTCCAGAGATGCCACCTATCTCACTGAGTTACTCCGACACTATAATTGGTTTTCTAATTGGACCATGGTGACATAATACTGTGTACTTTACACATATCATATGTGAGAGATTGTTGTAACACTTCTCTCATCTTTCGGGCAGGTCCATGGAGAAACCTGTGATTAGTCTTGTGACATATCGCACCTCGAAGAAAATCATTTTTGCAGCTTGCACTCTTGAAGCTGTAATTTCTTTTCCCAACACAGAGCAGCTGCATTTTGCTGAAAATTAGCTGGTCGGGATGGATGTCAGAGTAGATCAGAACATTGCCAGATTTCTGGTAAAGATCTCGGAAAGTAGAAGGTATTCAGAAATACAAGTTCACATATTTAATTTGTGTGCTTGTATTCGTCACAACTGCTGTTGGTAACATCAGTATTACTTGGTGTGACAGCACTAAAGTCTCTCCTTTCCTGATCCTACAAATAATAATACAAAATTGTCCCTCTCTCTGTACCAGATCAAGCTTTCAGATGTTCTAGGAGCAGAATATGGCTATTCGGCCCATCAAGTCTACTCCACCATTAATCATGGCTGATCTATCTTTCCTTTTCAACCCAATTTCTCCTGCCTTTGCACCATAACCCCAGACACCCTTTCTAATGAAAAATCTGTCAATCTCTGCCTTAAAAATATCAATTGACGGCCTCCACAGCCATCTGTGGCTTTGAATTCCACGTTCACCACCCTCCGATTAAAGACATTTTAAAGGTGCGGATTTTTATTTTAAGGCTATGCCTCTGGTCCTAGACTCTCACTGGTGGAAACATCCTCTCCATATTCACTCTATCCAGGCCTTTCACTGGCTTCATGGTATTTGAATCATTATTTTGAATGATAGAATCGTACAGCACAGAAACAAGCCCATTGGCCCAAGATACCCCATTTAAACTAGTCCCCTTATCCACATTTGGACCAGATCCTCTAAACTTTTCCTATCCATGTATCTGTCCAAATGTCTTTTAAATGTTGATACTATACTTGCCACAACTACTTCCTCAAGCAGCTCATCTTTTTTTGTTCATCTTTAAACCCTTTCCACCCTGGTGGCATTCTGCATTATTTGACCTTGTCATTCATACAAGATTCTTGATGGAAGGGAAAAATAGACGTCAAATTTAACTCTGTGTTTACTGTTTGGATTGTACTTCTTATACAGTGCTTTCTATAATGTTTGGGACAAAGACCCAACATTTATTTATTCGCCTCTGTACTCCACAATTTGAGATTTGTAATAGAAAAAAATCACATGTGGTTAAAGTACACATTGTCAGATTTTATTAAAGGATATTTTTTTACATTTTGGTTTCACCGTGTATAAATTACAGCTGTGTTTATACATAGTCCCCCCCCCATTTCAGGGCACCATAATGTTTGGGACACATGGCTTCACAGGTGTTTGTAATTATTCAGGTGTGTTTAAATGCCTCCTTAACGAAGGTGGTGCATACGTGATGGTGCCATCGAGTGTAGCAGCCTCGCCAGCAGCTGTCTGTGCTTTCATCCTTTTTGTTATTTATAGTCTGTCTAAAAGTTTGTTTTTGGGGGACTTTTAGTCTTTTTTATGTGGGGGTGGGAAAGGTCACTACCTGGTCGAGGATGCGTCTTTTCTCCGAGCCACATCTTCGCCCCCTCCTCGCAGCCTACCATCTGGATTGGCACGGCCTTTCCTGTTTGAGACAGGCCAGAGCTTCAGTGGCAGCGCAGCACTGAATTCCATCGCGGAGCGGGCGATGCTATACTGGGATCGCCGTGTGGAGCTCCGTAGGGCCTGCCGACTTTAACACCGTGGTGCTGTGGTCGGAGGCGCTTCCAGCCGCGGGTGGCGCTGACTAACATCACCGAGGCCTGGGATCTTTCGCCGAGGATCGCCAGTATTGGAGCTCCGCCCAGCTCGGCCTGTAGACTTCGAAAGCCGCGGTCTCTGGAAGGAAGCGGCCGATTCGGAAACTCCAAGCCGCTGAGAGTGTTCTTCTGTTCCGACATCGGAGTTTCATCATCCCGGCAAGAGGGCCTGAAACATTGGAACGCTGTTGCAGCAACATTGGAGGGCCCAAAATGCCTCGACCACGGGTGAACATGAGGAAGAGGACTGAACTTTATTGCCTTCCCTCACAGTGGGAAACGTTGATTCCGTTGTAGGGGATGTTTTATGTTAAATTCTATAGTGTTGTGTTTACCTTATTTGTGTGCTGCATGGTAACTCAAATGTCACTGCACCAATTGGTGTATGTGACAATAAATGTCCTTTGTATAAGAGAGCTCTCAGGACCTAGTCTTTTCTTCAGTCTTTCCATCACCTTTGGAAATGTTTATTGCTGTTTATCAACATGAGGGCCAAAGTTGTGCCAATGAAAGTCAAATAAGTCATTAAGAGAGTGAGAAACAAGAATAAAACTGTTAGACATCAGCCAAACCTTAGGCTTACCAAAATCAACTGTTTGGAACAGCATTAAGAAGAAAGAGAGCCTTGGTGAGCTTACCAATCGCCAAGGGACTGGCAGGCCAAGGAAGACCTCCACAGCTGATGATAGAAGAATTCTCTCTATAATAAAGAAAAAAACTCAAACAACTTCCCTACAGATCAGAAACACTCTTCAGGAGTCAGGTGTGGATTTGTCAATGACCACTGTCCGTAGAAGACTTCGTGAACAGAAATACAGAGGCTACATTGTAAGTTGCAAACCACTGGTTAGCCACAAAAATTGGATGGCTAGGTTACAGTTTGCCAAGATGTACTTAAAAGAGCAACCACAGTTCTGAAAAAAGGTCTTGTGGACAGAATAGTCAAAGATTCACATATCAGAGTGATGGCAAGAGCAAAGTGTGGAGGAGAGAAGGAGCTGCCCAAGATTCAAAGCATACCACCTCATCTGTGAAACACAGTGGTGGGGGTGTTATGGCCTGGGCGTGTATGGCTGCTGAAGGTACTGGTTCACTTATCTTCATTATTGATATAAGATATGGTAGTAGTATAATGAATTCTGTAGTGTATAGACACACCCTGTCTGCTCAAGTTCAAACAAATGCCTCAAAACTCCTTGGCCGTCGGTTCATTCTACAGCAAGACAATGATCCCAAACATACTGCTAAAACAACAAAGGAGTTTTTCAAAGCTAAATAATTCTTGAGTGGCCAAGTCAATCACCCGATCTGAACCCAAATGAGCATGCCTTTTATATGCTGAATAGAAAACTGAAGGAAACTAGCCCCCAAAACAAGCATATGCTAAAGATGGCTGCAATACAGGCCTGGCAGAGCATCACCAGAAAAGACACTCAGCAACTGATGATGTCCATGAATCGCAGATTTCAAGCAGTCATTGCATGCAAAGGATATGCTACAAAAAACTAAACATGGCTACTTTCACTTACATAATATTGCTGTGTCCCAAACATTATGGTTTCCTGAAATGGGGGGACTATGTATAAACACTGCTCTGATTTCCACATGGTGAAACCAAAATGTATAAATATGGCCTATATTAAAATCTGACAATGTGCACTTTAACCACATGTGATTTTTTTTTTTTCTATTACAAATCTCAAATTGTGGAGTACAGAGGCAAATATATAAATAATGGATCTTTGTCCCAAACATTATGGAGAGCACTGTTTAACTATTTTATTAAAGAGAACTGTGAAATACAAAGGTAGAGTATTACAATAATTTTCATTGAGTAAAGAACAGTCTCCTTATTAACATACATTACCCATCATGACACCTATTCATTTAAAATCAAATAATTCCATGGTTTAGACTCCTTGGAACCTGCAGATAAACACATTATACCGTTCACAGTTAACCAGTGAAACAATTAAGTGGTGTTGTTGCCATGGTGCTGCATTTTACAAATCAGTATACATACTGCAAAACCTATCTTGTAGGACTGTGTGCAGTGAAATTGTGTTGAAATGTTGTGAAAGATTGTTAGCCATTTGTGTGAAATCCAGAAGTTGTTCATTTATAAATAAGCTTAAACTCAGTGACCTCAATTTCTCTTTTCTCGTACATCATTGTTACGAGATGGCTGATTAGACTGACAGTTTAGTATTAATTGGTGGAAACAGGGAACTGCAGATGCTGGTTTACCAAAAAAAGGACACATAGTGCTAGAATAACTCAGCGGTTCAGGCAGCATCTTTGGAGAACATGGATAGGTGATGTTTTGTGTTCGGAATTTTTCAGACTGATAGTGGTGGGGGGGAAGGCGAAGGAAAATAACTGGAAGAAAGGTGGGGGCAGGACAAAGTCTGGCAAGCGATGGGTGAAGTGGTGTTATCGAGCCAACTGGGTCTCAGGCCAAGGGCCTCCACGCTGCTGGCTGTTTCATGTGGGCTGACTCTCCTGGGTCCTACTGCTCCCCACTTCCAAAAGAGAACATAATGGCACTATGTTACGCCTCTTACCCACCGCCCTCATACCCCCTCCCCTGAGCCCTGATCAACCCCCCACCGTAACTCCTCTGCTGAGTCACTCCCGTACTTTGTGTCTAATATTAATTGGTCATGGCCTGTGAGCTATTTTGAATTAGACTTATGGCTGATCTTGCATTGTACATTGCCTGGCATTTGAGAAAATATCCTTTAGAAGGATCTGAGTTAACCACAAAAATTCCAGTAAACATGCCAAATTTTCTACAGTGAATTGCAAGTGAAACTGAAACCAGCATTAATGAGATATAAAGTGTTGAGTAGTTCTGAACCGAGACCTCCCTGTTGACTATGGTTCAGTATCAGGCAATGTGCTAATCCACTCGCGTTCAAACAAGTCTCTAGTAAAGTTGCAACAGTGTCCAACAAAGTTCTCAGTCCCTGGATCAGCGCCAAAATGAAATGATAAATCATATGGAAGAATTCTAATGTAACTTTGAACACACCATGGTAGACACAAATTGTTGGAGTAACTCAGCTGGACAGGCAGCATCTCTGGAGAGAAGGGATGGGTGACGTTTCGGGTTGAGATCCTTCTTCAGACTGAACACACCTTTGTAGACTTGAGTTTGATCTGAAACCAAATGGGTGAATGAAACTTAGAATGATCTAATAGAACAGTCAAATGGTCTACTCTACAACTATTGTTCCTGTTTTAGAGTATGCAAACCTTCTTATCGACAACTTTCTAGAGAGGTTATTTTTTAGAATACCACCTGCCCCTTGCAATATCACATTTTGCTCATCTGTTGCTTATTTTGGCCTCCTGGGGTTATTATTTGTTTGCTTAATCCTTTTTTAAGTAAGACTATTTTATGGGATGGTTAGTCAAACATTGTGCTTTCCCCATGCCACCAAAAGTTACTGGTTATTTTGTTAGTGTGGGTTCCATCGGTATTTATGTGGTAGTGGTGATCATCACATCAGTAGTATCGGAGACAGTGCAGTTAAAGGCCAGGTTAACAAAAGTGAGAGAGTAAATGAGAAAAACAAACTTGCTTTGAAAAAAATAGTTAAATGTAGGGAAGGAACAATGGCAAACTCCCAGTGGGTGAAAAATAGAATGAGGTAAGGGAGGCTTGCCAACCAGTTAGAGACAGCAGAACATTCTTAGCAAGATAGATGTTAGTGTGTTGGGTACATCAGATCCTTTCTTTGCATTGATGGATGTGAGATGTATCGGTCTGCTAAAATCAGGGCACAGTGTGGCAAAACTATTCACTGTCCCTCCACCAATACTTGTCATTACTTCTCCTGTTTGTTCTCCCATTGGTTAGACTTGGGAAGGGACCATTGAGTCTTGATTAGACAGGTGGTATCAGGTTGGATGGTCAGTGGAAAGAGCACAGTGTGGATTCTTCAGTTACCAAGGTCTTGTATTGCCCAAGAAGGGGGGGGGTAACTCGTCAAGGTGAATGAGGCAAGCCAGTGCCCAGTAGAAAAAATAATCTGCTCAACTAAAACTGCCGTGGACTTGAATGTACTTGAATCCATTCCACAGTACAATATCACAGCTTCACTGCTACCCCAGTCCAATGAGAGGTTTAGTTTAGAGATACAGCATGGAAACACAGGGGGCGCTGCAATGGCGGCAGCCCGGTCAGCAGCGCGTTAGTTTTTCCAACTTTTTTTGTTTTTTTAGTATGTTTTGAAGTATGTTTTTAATGTTTCTTTGTGTGTATTGTGTGTGGGGGGGGGGGGGGGGGGGGAAAACCG
Organism: Leucoraja erinaceus; assembly: GCF_028641065.1. Lineage (NCBI taxonomy): Eukaryota > Metazoa > Chordata > Chondrichthyes > Rajiformes > Rajidae > Leucoraja > Leucoraja erinaceus. The sequence goes on along the minus strand of NC_073394.1, from coordinate 25,105,598 downwards.
CTTCGGTCGCCTCCTCCATGGAGAGGCAATTTTTTCCAGGTCTCCTCCCGTGGCCTAACAGCAAGGATCGGCGCAGCCCTTCCCAGAGACGCGCCTGGGGCTTCAGCGGCGGGCGCAGCGTGGACTCTCGGCGTGGAGCTGGGGTTCGACGGAGGGGAGCGCTCCGTTTCGCTGGCCCGTGGCAGCTAGCAGCCTGAAGCCGCGGTCTACAGAGTTCCAGCTGGCGCGGCCTCTACAGCCCGGGATCCCTCGTGGGGGACCCGGGGGAAGAAGAAGCCATCACTGCCGGCCGGCGGCCAACTTCTACCGCGGTGGCGACTTCCCATCACCCCTGGAGGGGAGCCTCGACCGCCGTCCCTGCAGTCTGCGGTGCTTCTGGCTGCGGCGCAGCGGGAACTTTAAACTTTAAATCTTCGACCGCCGGCCTGCGGCCTACACCAACTTAAAAGCCGCGGTCTCCGGTGGGGAAGAGCCGACTCTGGACTTACCTGGACTCGTACCTTGTCCTTTTACAATCTGGACGCCCGCAGCGACGGCTGTGGAGGGTTGAGGTCCCGACTACGGGGGAAAATGGAGGAGGACTGGCCAAATTGTGTGCCTTCCACCACAGTGATGAATGCTGTGGTGGATGTTTATGTTAAATGTTTATTGTGTTTTTGTGTGTGTTCTTTATCATTGTATCGCTGCTGACATATTCATTTCACTTGCACTTATGTGCAATGTGACAAATAAACCGTATTGTATTGTATTGTTGTATTGAAACCGGCCCTTTGGTGCAGCAAGTCCCTGCCAACCATCAATCACCCATTCACACTGGTTCTCCACTTTCCCAATCATTCCCGATATATTAGGGCTAATTAACAGAAATAAATTAACTTACAAACTAGGGTTGTGGGACGAAACAGATAACGTGCAAACTTCACACAGACAGCACTCAAGGTCAGGATCTAACCCAGATCAATAGAACTGAAGCAGAAGTTCTGCCAGCTGCGGCCCTATGGCAAAGACCATCCTACAGCCGAAAAACAACAAGGTCTATGGACCAAATGACGTTGCTGCCAAGGACTTGGAACATAATGGAAAAGTAGTTCAAAGGTTATTCTAAGTAGTTCAAAGTAGCTCATGAAGGGTATATTATACCTGTGAAAATGTACCCAGCAAAACATTATCGTCCACCCAAAAATTTTCAGCAATATATGCTTGCCTGTTTCGGTTTCAGTTATATGATATTTGATGGTTTGACAGACAGCTTTCAAAATTATCATGTATGATTAGTTTGCTCTTCAAATCGGTTTAATACTTATGACAGACTAATTTTGGCAGGCTTGAGTTTCCAGACTAATTGACTGTGAACGACACCCCCCTCTAGTGACAGGATATGGCATTTCAATTTGAGTGGATTTTTATGTCCAGTTTTGACATTTTACGGATGTAAAATTCTCCTTTTTGGATGCTGAGAGTGTTGTAATGGTTATGCAGCTGCCATATTGATAAGGATCTTGCCTTGTGTGGTGCTGCTAGCCATTGGAAGTATGTAGAGTTGGCATGATCGGCAATGCTGATTTGAGACCAGTGTTTCTGAATTAACTCCATTTGCTGGCTAGACCTCCCAAGCTAGATGTTCATTCACAAGCAGCAAATGTTTTCTCAAACCTACCAATGCTATTTAAAAGAATCATTAACTGCTTTCGCCTTAGTTCCTGATTCATTTTGGATTTGCTGCCATAATTTTACAAAGGTTTGATATTTTCTAGAACCCTATAAAGTTGTTGAATGTTTCTATGGAGTGGTTATAGCGTGCTCAGTATATGCACTTCTGCAGGATGTCCTTGCAGTATGCCAACTACTTCATCCACAATTCCAAAATCTTTGTGAGTCTTAATAAAGGTAATCTATTCCATTAATCTTTATGCATCGGGCTGGTTTCACAGTATGCTGGTGTCGGCATTTACAGTATGCCAACTACTGTTGCATAAGAAAGATTCAGGGGCACAGGGAGGTGAACAAGTCATTTAGCAGGCCTGCCTTCATTGGGGAGGGTACTGTGTACAAAAGTTGGGACATAATGATGCATGTCGCAACTTTTCGATTCCATACCCTTCCCAATGAAGGCAAGCTTGCCAAATGGCTTGTTCACCTCCATGTTCTGCTCCTTGGCAACTCACCATGCAGCTTGTGACAGGACTGAACCGCGATGGCGAGATTGTACAAAATGCAGCAGACCATTGCAAATCTTAACACCCATCTGCAGGGCTCATCCTAAGCAGTTCAGTGCTCGAACATGGCAATGGGCTTTCTGGTATCTTTGCATTAATTGCATTTGTGTTGCCCTCATAACCCAGGAGAATATTTGTTTGCAACAATGGCTGAAATGCAGCTAACATTTCTGACTACGCAAACCTAAAAGATCAAGAGAAGGCGGTGGTAAGTCACCTTCTTGAACTGGTATGATGTTTCTATTGAAGGTACTCCCTCTGTGTTATTGTGCAAGCAGGTTCAGGATTTAGATAAAGAGCCAGTGAGATATTTTCAAGTCAGCATATTGCATACCTGGATGGGATCATACAGATGGTGGTATATTTATGCACCTGCTGCACTTAACATTTTAGTGGACCATGTGCCGAGTTTGGGAGGTACAGTTGGAGAAGCCTAGGCAAGTAACTTGGCTGCAGATGGCTGCTCATACACTGCTGCTGATGAAGAAATGAATGTTTAGTATGGTGGATAGGTGGCAAATTAAACCAGCTGTTTTATTTTGGACAGAAGATAGACTTAAAAAGCTGAAGTAACTCAGTGGAACAGGCAGCATCTCTGGCGAGAAGCAATGGGTGAAGAAGGGTCTCAACCTGAAACATCATCCATTCCTTCTCTTAAGACGCAGCATTATTCGAGCATTTTGTCTACCCTTGACGTTTGATGGCATTACCATTGCACCATTCCCATCATCAACATTCTGTGATCATCATTGACCAGTTGGTGTGAACTCGGTGGGCTGAAGGGCCTGTTTCCATGCTGTATCTCTGAACGGAAGTAAAATGGCTCCAAGCATGATGTTTTGGCCTTGATTAATTTTTTTTTAATAAGCTCAGGGAAAACAACAGAATCTTTTTTTATTTAAAGATGTGAAGTTCTTTCTATTTCACTTGCTCCTGATGATGCTGATAGGATTTTCAATAATATTTTAATATCACTAAAGCAAACATTGAAACTTGACGGCATAATTGCACTCTTGTCCTGCATCAGGACAAAATTGGTGGGCCAGTGCTGACCTATTGCTGTGCCTTCATCCTGATTAAAGATGAAATTGTTGTCCCTGCCAGTGTAAATGGATTACAGGTTCAGCTCACAGGCTGGTGCTTTCACGAAAAGTACAGGCTGTAATTGATTTAACTTGAGCACCAGCCAGCGATGCTGAGAAGTTGTTCAAAACCAAATGCTATTTAGGAAGGTTTCATTGAGTCATGTTATTTCCAGCACAGAGATGGGCCATTTGCCCCAACGTATCTGTAACGGGTGTCTGGATACCCATTCTTTCCTGCAGATTCATTTCTTTATTTCCCTTCCATTTACCCTTGAATTATTGATCATAGAAATTCTAGGTCAGTACCACATTCTGCATTTAAAAAAAACACGTTTCTGTGGTTCTCTTAAATCTGTCCTTGTACATAAATTAATGTGAGCAGCTTGTTTTGTCTACATTATCTAAACCTATCATAATCTTCCACATAAATTTATCGTCTCCCTCCCCCCCCACATAAAAAGACTACAAGGCCTCCAGAACAAACCTTTTTAACAAACTAAAATTAAAAAAAAAGGATGAAGAGCGAACAGCTGCAGGCGAGGCTGCCACCACCACTCGACATTTTCCACATCAGCAGATTAAAATGAAGCCACAACAAAAAGCAAGAAAATATCTTAAGTAAACGACATACCTTTTGTTTTGTCCTGCACTTGCGATCCGTGATGTTGAAGGCGTCTTTAGCCGCGTTGAACTTCAATCCAGTAGAAACGGGAGAACAATCGTAGAACGGATTTTCTTCATCAGGTGGTACATTTGAGTAGCGGTCCTCTCCGACAATGAATACAAACCTCACCTGCATTTTATTTCCCCCCCCCCCATCAAAGCCTCCGGAATCGCAAGCACAGCGCCACTGATGGTAGGTTTTGTAACAACGCCACTATGTCAAAAATATTACACAACTTGGTGGAGCAAGGCCAAGGTCCCCTAGATCTGGAGGCCCTAGGCTACAGCCTATGAAGCCTGTATGTAAATCCGGCTCTGCCGGCGGCCAACAACATCCTGAAGCTGCGGTCTCCGGTAGGGGAGCGCAGATTCGGGACTTATTGTCCCGACAAGAGGGCCTGTACATCTGGCTGCCCGCAGCGGCGACTGTAGAGGTTTATGGCCCCGACCACAGGGGAACAATGCAGGAGGACTGACTGTATTTGGTGCCACCCACAACAGTGAAGAATGTTGTGGTGGATGTTTGTGTTAAATTTTTATTGTGTATTGTGTGTTTTTTGATTGTACCGCTCTATGATTGCACTGCACTTTATTGTGTATGTGATGAATAAATCTGATTGATTGATTGACGTGACCTCCCAACTTCTATACTGAAAATAGGTCCATCTTGTTATTGGCCACACCACCTTCTCAAGAACCTTCATATTCCTACTTAACTGTTCTGGCCAGAAGCGCACATTTGGTGAGAACTAACCAGGACTTTATGCGGGTTCAGTATAACCTCCGTGCTTTTGCACTCAATTCCTCTATTTATGAAGCCCAAGATTCCATAGGCTCCCAATAAACTGTCATCCAAGATCTGTAGATACTGTCTATATATAACTAAAACTCTGATCTTGTGCTCTTCTGGTTTGCGTGGTTTTCCTATTAGCGCAAAAACGGTACGCTATAGAGCTACGATTTCTCACCAGCTTTACTCACCTGTGAGTTCTCCTGTGCTGCAAGTGCAACAAGTTTCGTTCCGATCGATGGTATATTGTAAAAGTTATTAAGGTTCAAAAATCGTAAAAATATCCGCGTGCACAGATTGCTGTCAGTCGCCGTCACGCAGATTGGTCTCCTCCCCTGTCAGTCAGGAAGGGGCGACGCCGGGATGGCGACACCCCTTCCTGGCACCATCACGCACTGATTGGCCACGTCCGCTGTTAATCAGCTGAAGGTCGCCATGATGGAGTGGCGCTGCCAGCCGAGGAGCTGCAGCTGCGCAGTACCTGGTGGGGAGGGTGGTGCTCGAGGACTGGGCCTGGGCTGGAACCAAGGACAAGCCTGGGTCTGGGGTCTGGGACGAGCCCGGAGATGAAGTCGGGGCCTTGCCTGGGTCAAAGTGTACCAGCGCCTCGGGGGCCACCTGGCCGCCACCATCCGGCAGCACAGCCCCCGTTTCCTGCTCTGCGGGCAGCTCTGGCTCGGGTCCGTCGAGGCCCACAGCGAGCACGGCTTCGTCGAGGCCCACATCCGCGAGTGCTTCGGCTTCTTACAGCCAGGGCCGGACCGAGTACGAGAACCAGGCTGTTCCAGGCCCTGCTCTACGACCTGGGTAGATGCTGGGGCAGGGAATGGGGATGTGGGGAGGAGGGAAATGGGATGGTAGAGGGAGATGGGGGGGGGCTGCCCCAAGCCCCGCTGGTGAGGGACACGGCGGGTCCCGCGCCTCAGCGGCTCCTGCCCGTGGGCGCGGAGACACGGGGGGGGAGGGGGTGGGTATAGAAGATGGAGGGAGTAGGGAGGGAGAGGGAAGAGAGGGATGAAAGAGGGAGGGAGGAGGGAAGAAGGGTGGTGGGGTGCAGGGGGATTTGGAGGGGAGTAGAAGCGGTCCGGGGTGATGGGCAAGGTGGGATAGAGTGGGGGGGAGTAGAAGGAGAGAGGGACAGGGAGGGGTGGATTTGATAGGAGGGGGGTAGGCGTGTGGTGGAATATTACATTGGGGGAACAGGTTGCGTTGGGGGAACGGGTGAGTGGTGGAATATTGTGTTGGGGGACCAGGCATCCCGTGTGACAGGGACCCAACGGGTCCCACTTAGTCTAGTGTCTTATAAAAATAGGCTCTTAAATTTGTATTGATTCACCCCATCCCTTCCACCAAAATGTATCCAACTCACACTTATTAATAAATTCAATTTATTACTTATTATCTGTCTGCCCATTTTGTAAGGACGGCTGCGTCCTGTGTATTTGATTGGCATTATCCTCACCATTTGCCATCTCTCCAAGTTGTGGATTAGTCAGAAAACTGTGAGATTTTAGCATGCATTCCAATATCCATATTATTTGGCCGATTAAAAGGTAGTGAATCGAACACTGACCCTTGAGAAATACCACACAGATGACCATCTTGCAGTCTAAAGGTAACCATTTAGCTCATCTTTCTATGCTCTGTCCTTGATCAATGTTTTTTTTTATCTAAGGTGACACTAACCCTCCTATTCCATGAACATCGGTTTTGTTAACCAGCTTTTATATGGCAATTATGTCAAAAACTTTCTTAAAAATCTATCTGGACAACATCCATTGCATTCAACCTCCTCAGTTACTTAATAAAAAATTTCCAATCAGATCAGTGAATGTATTCAAGAAAAATACTCCTTTTTCCTTTCTAGGTTATTAATTTCTATTACCACTGTAACTAATTTCTCCCTCTCTGGTCTAAATTATCTTTAGAATTTGGAACAGATCTAATGTTTTAAACTTTAGTGAAATAAATCTAATTCCACTTCTCTGGGCACTCCACACTTGGTTGGAAACTTTGGATAATTTACGTTCTCTGGGATTACCGTTTATGCTACATTAAGAGCAGGAGAATTCCATCTAATAATCTTCAAAATGGACAAATAAAGAAATCCAGGACATTACAGCTATTTTGTAGCATAAGCATCAGAATCAAAACATTGTATGCTTTCAGCTTGACTTGTTTCAACATTTCCTGCAGCAACTTGGCTGACTAGTTCAGTTGTCTGTTTGATATGTTGATTACACTGTTCCTGTAAAGTCCACAATTTAATCCTCCCTGCACAACTTCAATGCTTGTATCTAAACGTACTAACGTAGGAGCTCAGTTTGGGTAAGATATGCCATAGTAAATAGAGTGTGATAATGATCTATGAGAAAATGCTTGGTCCACAGATATTGCTACTGCTGAATTCCTCCAACAGTTAGTTTTTTGCTGCCTGTGCAAGATGTTTGGCTCCGATACCTTAATGCTGGAAATATATTATTTAATAGATCGAAGTTAACCATGAAAACTTTGCGTTATTGGAATTGGAGCATTTGGGAAGGGGGGGAAATGATTGGTTAAGGAAAACAGATGCTTTCTAGTGTTCTGTAAGAGTATTTATTTTCTTGTAAGAGAGTTTCCATTTGGGACTGACTGGTACTTGTTATATTCCACAGAAAACGCATGCCATGATGGAAGATCACGTGTTGCGGCGCAGGTTTTCTCTCTGCACTGGATTGGCAACACCACAGAAAATCGACCCTCGTGAATTCACCCGAAACTCTTCTTTTGGTGGATACAATGAAATATATCCTTTGAATCCAGGTTTGTCATGGGCATTTTTCTGGTTTGATCCCTGTTTTGTACCGGTGCTTTTAGAGTAGCGAAAGCCTGCGATTAATCTCAGAATCAGGGGCATTAATAAGGGGAGAACTTAGCTTGACACCATTTAGAAAATATACTCAGAAGTTCAGGGATGGGTATATGTGGCTCATATATTTGTGGTCCACTATTACAAAGTCACATAGTGGTAATGGTTGTACACAGTACTGGGCTTCACACAGTTATTAATCATTCGATATCCGTAGTACATGGATCTTGGTCACAATTTACAGAGTTATTTATGAAGAAACATTTTAAAATAGTTGCAACCATAGAAACATAGGTCATGCAGGAGTAGGCCATTCGGCCCTTCGAGCCTGCACCGCCATTCAATATGATCATGGCTGATCATCCAACTCAGTATCCTGTACCTGCCTTCTCTCCATACCCCCTGATCCCTTTAGCCACAAGGGCCACATCTAACTCCCTCTTAAATATAGCCAATGAACTGGCCTCAACGACCTTCTGCGGGAGAGAATTCCAGAGATTCACCACTCTCTGTGTGAAAAAAGTTTTCCTCATTTCGGTCCTAAAAGATTTCCCCCTTATCCTTAAACTGTGACCCCTTGTTCTGGACTTCCCCAACATCGGGAACAATCTTCCTACATCTAGCCTGTCCAACCCCTTAAGAATTTTGTACGTTTCTATAAGATCCCCCTTCAATCTTCTAAATTCTAGTGAGTACAAACCGAGTCTATCCAGTCTTTCTTCATATGAAAGTCCTGCCATCCCAGGAATCAGTCTGTACTCCCTCTCTGTACTCCCTCTATGGCTAGAGTTTTAATTACTCAGATTAGGAGACCAAAACTGTACGCAATATTCCAGGTGTGGTCTCACCAAGACCTTGTACAACTGCAGTAGAACCTCCCTGCTCCTATACTCAAATCCTTTTGCTATGAATGCTCACATACCATTCGCCTTCTTCACTGCCTGCAGCACCTGCATGCCTACTTTTAATGACTGGTGTACCATGACACCCAGGTCTCGTTGCATCTCCCCCTTTCCTAATCGGCCACCATTCAGATAATAATCTACTTTCCTGTTTTTGCCACCAAAGTGGATAACCTCACATTTATCCACATTATACTGCATCTGCCATGCATTTGCCCAGTCACCTTGCAGCCTCCTAGCATCCTCCTCACAGCTAACACTGCCCCCCAGCTTCGTGTCATCCGCAAACTTGGAGATGTTGCATTCAATTCCCTCGTCCAAATCATTAATATATATCGTAAATAGCTGGGGTCCCAGAACTGAGCCTTGCGGTACCCCACTAGTCACTGCCTGCCATTGTGAAAAGGACCCGTTTACTCCTAGTTATCAACATTCCGTTCTAGTTATCAACATTCCACTCACGATTCGGTCTTGTGTGAGCCACTCTTCCACAGGAGAGCAAATAGAGTAACATCTGCCATTCTTGGAGTAGTGCCAGGAACAGAGGCTCACCATAAATGCAATTTCCTGAATCACTTTCTTCTAAAATTAGCTGAATAACTATCCAGTTGGGAGTGGGAGATCTCAAAGTAGACTAAGTAAATCAAACCCGAGTAGTCTAATGGCATGAAAATGTAATGGTTAATGAAATGATCTAGTGTCCTAGATTTTGGATTAATAAAGAATTACTTTGATTTCTGATCCGATAAAGGCAATGTGAGAATTTGGTTAACTAATAAACTTCAACTTCAAGTCCAAGTTTACATTTATTTGTCACATGCACCAATTAAGGTACAGTGAAATGTACCATGCAGCCAGACAATAAAAAAGAGCACAATACACAATAGAATTTAACATAAACATCCACCACAGTGGAATCAACATTCTTCACTGTGATGGAAGGTAATAAACTTGTATCACCAAAATAGACAATGAAAGATTGTCATGAATTCCACAGTTTGCAAATTCACATTGGAAAAGCCCTTACTCAATGTACATAAGCATAACTCCAGTTTCCTTATAAACTTTGTAGGAAAACTGAATGCAGTGGTTCTAGAAAACAATCAAAATCATTAATGGGGAAATTATCTTTAATGAAATCTCATTTTATTAAATTATTTTTTAAGGAATTGCTCTTGACCATATCTGTTAAGGGTCTTGTAATTATGGAAAGAAGCAAATGGTCATTCTACTGAATTTAACATAATTTGTTTCTTAATAAGTTAGAAATTAGTCTTCGGTGATATATTATGAATGCATCATATGGTGCATTGTTTGTCGCTTCTGAAATTCAGTGTGTTGACTTCAAAGGAATTCAATTCAATGCAGAGTACAACGTGGAGACATTGCGATATTGGACATTGAGTATGTTGCCATAAACTAATTTCAAAAGTCTGGCCTGTTTGTTTTACTAAGCATCCATATTTAAACAGATTTGTGCAAGCATTTAAGGATTATGGAGGTCTACACAAAGGAAAGCTGAGTTCTGGGATAGTTCAGCCATGATCACACTGAATGGGGGGATAGGCCAGAGGACCAGGTGACCTACTCCTGCTTCTGTTTTCTTGTATTTTTGAGCAAGGTGCTGGAATCGTTTCCGCAACCTGTCAGTGTGAAATAAGGTGCTGCAGACACTTGCAATAAACTTGAGTGGAATAATTCCATAAAGCTCATCACTGCAAACTATTTGTACCATGGCTTTATTGATCTGCTGCATTCAATCCAATTGAGCCTTGTAAAACATTCTTGGCCTTATTGATCTGGTTATCAACAGTTTATTCCTGAATACAGGCTACTCTCACTGTTTCTGACTTTATTCCCACTTGTTACAGGTAATGAAATCGAAAATAATGGATTTTCACCTCTTCCCTGTGAGGTCACTTCAACACCCATCTCCAGTAGTAAGGTAGGCACCTGACCTTTCTCTCACCTCTGACCTAAACCTATCAACCTACCTTTTGGTGCGCAAAAGGTCACTTTATTTGGACTGGTGTGAATTATTATTGTACATTGTCCTCACCCTAGGTTGTCAAAAGTCGACCAGATTAGCTATGCAAAAGATTTTTATAGATTTGAAATTTCTGTGTAGAATGCTACTTCAATTCCACATCTCGGAAGATTCTGTTTGATCATTTGTGGGATTGGTTGACCTGTCTTTTCTTAAACAAAGATTAGAATCTCACCACTAACTGCCTGGTTTAGTTTAGTTTATTGTCACATGTACTGAGGTACAGTGAAAAGCTTTGTTGTAACATGCCACGCAGTCAGTGGACCGACTATATGTGATTACAATTGAGCCGTCCACTGCGTACAGATACAGGATAAAGGGAATAATGTTAAATGCAAGAAAGTGTCCAGTAATGTCAAATTAAAGACAGCCCGAGGGTCTCCAATGAGGTAGATGGTAGATCTCTAGTTGGTGATAGGACGTATGATAGGATAGGTTAGTGAGATGGTCTGGGCTGCTTCCACTGCATTCCTCATTACCCCTTTGAACCCTGCTTCTCCCCTGCCCACACACATGCTCAACCATATCTCCAGCTATACTTATCACCTTTCCTTCAGGCAGGAGGTAGGCATAGCAAATAGGTGCGATACAGGGGCCAGAAGGGGGATAACCTTGAATGAATGAATCTAAAGAATATTGTGATGAAAACAATCACTTTTTAATTTTAATTAATTTTTTCACAAAAGTACAAAGAACAATAATGAATGCAGCATGAAACTCATAAAAAGAACTTCATTAAAGATTTGACAAGTTACAAAAAATAGAGTTACAAAAATTGTAGAAGCTAATAAATGTTTTAGCAAACAAAGAAACCAGACTTGGCATTTATTCAGTGAGCAAAATGTTTTAAAATCTGGACATTTGAAAAACAGAAATTGCTGGAAACATTTAGTAGGTCAGGCAGCAACTGTGGGGTGAAAAAACCAATTAACATTTTGGGTCTGTGGCTGTTCATCAGTTCTGAAATGTTAACTGTTTCTTTTTCCACAGATGCTGCCTGACCTGCTGAGTTTTTCCTGTTTTTATTAAGGCATTCATTTATCTAGAGCAAGAAAAGTCTGAGGCTTGGGACTTCTCTGATCATAGGTCGAATGGTTGTGAAAAAAGTTCAGGTGGGGGCTGCAGGAGCCTCACCCTGACTTACATCTTAACAAAGAGACGAGGTTATGGGCATATGAGCTCCATCTGTGGTATGACATGAAAGATTATTGCATCTGCCCCTCCAAAAACCTACCAATTTAAGTTTTTGTTTAAGCTGTGAGAAGGACAAAAATTATCTATGGCTCGTCAGTGCAACAAAGGTGAACAGTTATGCTTCCTGCTCTACCAGCACCACCAACAGCACCAGCAGCTCCAGCGGGCGCCCGACCTGCCCATGGCCGGCAGGAGCCCATTCGCAAAATCTCTCTCCGACCAGGACGACTCCAGCAGCAGCGGTTCCAAGTCGCCAGTCTTCGAGCAGGGCCGGCATCTGCCCATCTTCAGCGGGATCTCGGTGTCGGACTGAGGGGAGGGAAGGGGGGAGGAGGTAGAGGGCTGCCGGCCAGAGTGCAAGTCCAGAGCTGCCCCACCATCCCAGGGCCACCCGGACACCTGCGGACAGGGACAAGACACCGGGGAGGGGATGGGGATGGCCCAGCAGCAACTCAACAGCGGCCGCAGCGATGGAGAGCTGACCCCGACCCCGACCCTGGACGAAACGCAAGCCTACACACAATGCAGTACCACCGTTGCCGAGTGTTTATTGCTAGTGACCTATGACCCGAGCATGCGCAGTCGGAATAGCGAACTCACTTATAACCACTGTTTAAGTTCAGTCAGTGAGGTGTCAAAGGCTAAATCATTTTGTAATTTTCTTGTACTCCACAGTGGGGTGTAGCTTTAATGCGTCAGTTCTCACCATAGTGTAGCAATGTTGTTCTGATCCCCTTCATTTTTCTTGCAGTCAGATTCCAAACTATACAATGGTTGCGACAAAGATTATGTATCCTCCATCTCTAAACTGACGAAGAAGGAATCTTTAAAGGTATGCATCATACAGGTTTAGTCAGCTTTCTCGGTTTCTTGTAAATAACAACAATTAGTTTTTAATTGTTAAATTTTAACATCTCACTCATGGAAACCTTAAAAATCAATTAAATAAGAACAGGTAAAACCAATCTAATAAACCACCAATGTAGTACCATTCCCTCCATTGAAATAAATGGAGAAGCAGTTCTTGCATCACGTCTAACCTTGCATCGGACTCCAGTGTGGATTTTGTACAGTCAGTGGTGGATAATTGCTGTAACGTCATACCCCCTCACTTGTTAGTGGTTTTGATAGAACGGTGGTGAATCACTGTTTGCAACTATGGAACATCTATGTTCATGCAGAAATTCTTAAAATACTCAGAGCTACATGGGCATTGTCAGCATTTATACACATAGATGAGGTTTAACATTTTTTGGGGGGGCTCCATATTTTTATTTCAGAAACTCAACCAGAAGTTTATGTAATTGATGTCTTCTTGCAGCTTCATTTATGAATAGGAAGGCTCACAAAAAAATCTTTACTTTTTCATTCTTGTCTCAATGGTGATCACTGTTTCTGAGCTATAGAATCATTTGAAAATGCAAATGTCAATCGAATCTCCAATGATCGTCAGAAAGTCACACGTTCAAGTTCCATGCCATGACTTGACCATATAATCTTGGGTTTCCTTTCATTGCAATACAGAAGTAATGTTACATTTTCAGACATTCTGATGTGCTACTATTCAGATTAGATGACATGGCATGCCTATTCAGCTGAGTATAAAATATCAGAACGTAAAAAGAGTTAACTGGTACCTTCTTTTACCCAAAGATGTCTAAATCTGTCAGTCACCTGGTCACTTGTTAATTTCACTGCACAGTTTGACTGTTACATTGTACTTCCTATGAAGAGAGTGCCTTATAATATCTTGAGGGCACTAAATGTTTTCTGTAAAACCCTACATTAACAACAGAGTTATATTTTCATTGCTTGAACATATAAATTCATTCAGTCATTGAGCATTTATTGAATGTTTCTCAGTGACTCATGCTGAGTGGTTTTCAGTGCTTAATTTGGAAGTGATTTCTATATTTAAAATAGGCTCAGAAGAAAAATTACAGACAGGAGAAGAAAAGGGCCAGCAAGGAGATGTTCAGTGCTTTGAAGGACCCCTCTGTGGTGGTGATGGAGGACTGGCTAAAGGTAGTTCACACAATCTGTTGTTGTACAAATCTGTCACATCGATATCAACTGATCATGATTCCCAACCATGGGTACCGAGACCCATTTTGGTTAGTTAAATACAATCAGATAAACTATTGGTATTCGACTGAATGACCAACTCACAGTTAACTAAGTCCTTTCGCGAATTACAATCTATCCAATGGATTCTAAGATTGGACAGCCCAGAGGTGCAGCTGATAGAGCTGCTGCCTCATAGGGCCAGAGACCAGGGTTCGGTCCTAACCTCGGGTGCTGTATGTGTGGAGTTTGGGCATTTTTCCTGTGACACATATGGGCTTCTGGGACCTCCAGTTTCCTCCCACATCCCAAAGACTTGCAAGTTGATTGGCCTTCTGTAAATTGGCCCTAGTGTGTAGGGAGTGGATGCAAAAGTGGGATAACATAGAACTTGTGTCAACGTGGACTCAGTCAGCCGAAGGGCCTGGTTCCATGCTGTATCTCAACACTGAATATCGTCTCAACTAATATAACCACCTGTGTTCAACATCTTAATTCATGGTTGTTATCATTATCTCAAATAACATCCAACTATTTTAACCTACTTCTCAGTTCTGTCAACTACTTGCCCTATATCAGAAGCATACATTAGTATATTTTGTGATGATTTTTGGGTTTTTTTCCCCCACATAGAAATAGGAGCAGGAGTAGGCCACCAGATCCATCCGCCTGTCCAGCTATTTGATATTAGGTACACAAAAATGCTGGAGAAACTCAGCGGGTGCAGCAGCATCTATGGAGCGAAGGAAATAGGCAATGTTTTGGGCCAAAACCCCTCTTCAAACTGATGGGGGGTGGGGGGTGGGGGGGCGGGGAGAAGAAAGGAAAAAGGAGGAAGAGGAGCCCGAGGGCTGAGGGAGAGATAGGAAGGGGGGGGAGACAGCAAGGGCTAACAAAATTGGGAGAATTCAATGTTCATGCCCCCAGGATGCAGACTGCCCAAACTGAATATTGGGTGCTGTTCCTCCAATTTCCGGTGGTGCTCGCTCTGGCCATGGAGGAGACCCAAGACAGAAAGGTCAGATACGGAATGGGAGGGGGAGTTGAAGTGCTGAGTCACCGGGAGGTCAGGTTGGTTAATGCGGACCGAGCGGAGGTGTTCGGCGAATCGATCGCCAAGCCTCAGCTTGGTCTCACCGATGTAGATCAGCTGACATCTAGAGCAGCGGATGCAATAGACATTTGATATGTCATGGCTAATCTATGATGGCCTCCTCCGCTTTTGTGCTCATACCACTTACCCATAATTCTCAATTCCTTGATCTTTCTATAATATATTTAAATACCTGCAATTTAAAAACATCTCGTAATCTGGCCTCCACTTCCCTTGGGCAGATTAATCTCAGAATTCACTGCCCTCAGCTGGGCTGTGAACATTGGGTCAGAGTTGAGAGTGAGAAATTGCGATGGAGAGTAGCGACCGAGGGGGAGAGGGTGTGGGAGGGGGGGTGTGTCCCCTCCCACAGTCGGGTGCTTTTTGCAATTTTTAGCTTGAAATTGTGCAATCTGGTGCATACTGTAGTGAGCCTTTTAATTTACACTTGAATGCAACATTTATGCTTTAAATTGGATTAGGTATGAATAAGGTTAGGCTAAATTACATTCCTAATTACATTCCACAGTAGAGCCAGGCTCTAATCAACAGGTGCAGCACATGGATGACCTTAGTATATTCATGTATGGAAATCAGATTATAATTCATGTTGTTATGCATATATATATATATAGAGGAAAAATAACATAGAAACAAGGCATGTCAGGCTTCCTTCACTGTTCTGCACAAATAAATCAATCAACCTTACCCTTTAACCTTAGAAACAAGACAAAAATAATGCCACATATTCAACCAAGTATATGGTTCAATGAAATTAAGATATATATGTAAAACATATATATGGAAACAGGCCCTTCAGCCCACCAAGTCCACACCGACCAGCAATCTACCATACACCAGTTCTATCCTACACGCCAGGGACAATTTACAGAAGCCAATCAACCTACAAACCTGCACTTCTTTCGGATGTGGAAGAAACTGGAATATCCAGAGAAATCCCATGTGGTCATAGGGAGAATGTACAAATTCTGTACAGACAGCACCCGCAGTCAGGATCAAATCTGGGTCAGTGGTGCTGTAAGGCAGCAACTCTACCGCTGCACCAAACGACTGACGTACACAGATCCGCCAGAGGTGAGAGGTGTTAGGACCACCGCCGTGTCTCGCCTATCACACCCTCTGCACGGGTGTGAACTAAACTACTTTCTTTTCCCCAAAATCATCCTGCGGGCCGGATTGGACTCTTCGCGGGACGATAGTTTGACACTCCTGCTTTAAACCGATGGCTCTAGTTCTTGAATCAGATATCCCAGGAAGAAAAGACTATGCATTCACCTTAAAAATTCCCCTCATGGTTTTTACTCACCTCTAAAACAATTTTTGCTTTATTTTGAATTTCCAGCACCTGCAGATTTTGGTTCCATGACTGTCAAATGGAATCATTAGTACTCAGTTACACTGCCCCTTTGAATGTTTAAGAAAGAACTGCAGATGCTGGAAAAATCGAAGGTAGATAAAAATGCTGGAGAAGTGCTTGAGTCTTGACCAGAAACGTTGCCTATTCCTTCGCTCCAGAGATGCTGTCTCACCCGCTGAGTTACTCCAGCATTTTTGGCTACATTGCCATTTTAAAGTGTGTGCTATGGGCTTAAGCCAATCAAATTGCCCGTTCTCTACGGGAAACCCCCCATCAGAAAGCTATTCTCATTGGTGAGTGTGGAGGAGATCTGGAAGCCTTGGGCGAATTGAATTGCCCATGACTTTATCTTTTTATTTTAATTTTTTATTTTTAAGCGTGAGAAATACTGTGATCATCGTGAGAGTGTGAGAATTTTGCGAAATTCGTGATTCTCGCGCTCAATGCGTGAGAGTTGGCAGCCCTGCCTCAGAGAGGAAATCGTTACTCGTCTCAGTTTAAAACGACCATCCTTTTCTTTTGTAGTTATAATTCCAAGAGTCTCAGTTAAATTGATTTTATTGCTATTGTTGCAGGGATTGTGGCAGATAAAAGGATCACACGGCAATCTAGTTTATGCAATCAGGGCGATTTAACAAAAGAACCAGTGGCTATTATTCCTGCCTGCTAGACAATGAAGGATCCCTGGTATAAACAGGCTATTATAATTCCATGATAACTGTAATAAAATACATTCTTTGCTTCCATTATTTTTCAGGGATTAAACAAGAAAGATCACCAATAATTGTATCATATTTAAATAATCAGGAATAAATATTCAAATTAGCTTTTACTATACTTGTTCTTGCATCATTATCTTTTTGACAAGCACATAAAACAAGTTGATGCACTTTTGCAGAGGTATTGCTTTGTTTGATTGTTTTTGTTCATTGAATCTTATTCAATATTTTATGGTCGCTATTTGCACAGATAAAAGATTCATGATCTGTAATATTTGTTGCAGATCCGAGGTACTCTAAAGAGCTGGACCAAACTCTGGTGTGTGCTCAAACCTGGCGTTCTGCTAATTTACAAAACACCCAGCAATGGCCAGTGGGTGGGAACCATCCTTCTCAACACCTGTGAGCTCATCGAAAGACCCTCGAAAAAGGATGGCTTCTGCTTCAAACTATTCCATCCTCTCGATCAATCCATTTGGGCAATGAAGGTAATTAACTCCTGGCATACAGCAGACCCAGAGAATTAAAGATGATTTTCATATTTTTCGCTAGATTTATCACATAGTCTAATTTTTCCTTCCTTATTAATCTTAATTTGAAAATGAATCTTAATTCATTTCAGTTTCTTTCAATTCTGTGTAATTTTCTGAAATCTCTTAGCAAATACATGCTTTTTCTTTACACGATATAATCTTTAACTTTTTTAGTTATCCACGAATGATAGTGAGTCTCAGAACCATTTGGGATAATGGAGTAAACAAAGCTTTATAGCAGTGTCTTACCTGTGGAAAAGAAAAAGTGTAATAAATCTGGTAGTTGATGTAAACTATTTGGGTAATATTGTAGGCCTAAAAAAGGCAGCGGACGATAACAATCCTTCTATTCGATCAATGAATTTTGCAGGAAATAAGCCAAAAATTATCCATATGTATATAACCTTTTAAACTGAACCTCTAGGTCAACTGGAAGGAAGTAATTGTACATGAAATATCCAATCAGAAAATGGTTTGTGCAGAGCTGGTGTAGTGGTGATAAAAATGTAACATTAAAATTTGCCCAATTTTCAAAAGATTTGGCATTGGACGTCTGCTACATGGGGATTATAAACTTAAGGAAATGGCATCAATATCTTAGTTGGTCTGGCTGGTTGTCCACGCATGGGGGAATTGTTACTAATGCAGTTCTACTGTTACTACATTATTACTCCTTCCTCTAATAGCTATGGATAAACTGTGCATAAACTGAGTTTTGGTTCCAACTGAGGTAGCAGTACATTTTTTTTTCACTTTAGCATGTTGGCATCAAATACAAGGTGGTCAAAAAATAAATGTTCTTTAGGATTATGCATCACAACATAAGCTCAACAAATCTGCATAGCAGGTGTTATCTCATCTTGGTTCTAAAGAAGAACTATCCAGAAGTTCACCAAATACCTATGAAGAAACAAAGCAAATATCCTCGGATGGGATATACTTTGAAAGGAAATTATGTTTCTGACAATGAACAAACTCTTTGCCTCAAGAAAATACTAAACAGCTAACGCTAGAGGGCAAGCTACTACAAAATGTCACTCAGCCTTCTATCAATGGTAAAATGGTTCTTCCCCCCGCCCCTAAGGTAATGGCATTGTTTTTCCAGGGTCCAAAAGGTGAGAATGTGGGATCAATAACACAGCCTCTTCCCAGTAGTTACCTGATCTTCCGTGCGGCCTCTGAGTCAGATGGTAAGATTACGATTGCTTATGATAAATTTATGAAGCTCCATTGCTCCCAAGTCCAAGTCAATAATGAGGTGCCAATAAAATGGATATGTAGAAAGGTAACAACATCTAAAAGTGCATAGGATAATGTTGGACTTGGGAAAAATATAAAGTTCAGTAATTAAGAGTAATACTGAAATCTTAAGAGGAAAGGTGATATGAAAATAAACTTGTAAAATGTAAAAATGACCACGGGTTTTTGCAACGAGCAAAAATAATCAGCAGTAATATGGCCTTTTCATAAAATATATGGATAATATTATACATTCAATGATTATTTTGTGCTTTTTCAAAACAGTAGTAGGGATGATGAATGTTATTTTCCAGGGGAATTAATAATAAATCAATGACTAGAAATCGATAGTTGAAAATGTAAAACAATATTTGTGAAATAATGTCTCTAAAGATTGGCAAATCCCGAGGAGCTAATTGTTTCCTGATTTCCATCCTCTGGAGATATATACCTTTCAGCTGTTTTCTTAATGTGTAATTCTAATTGGATCTATATTCGTCGGTGTATTTCCGATAAACAATAATAGCTAGTTCATTTCCTAATTCGCATTTGTGCATGATTCATTCACGTATATTCCCTGGCTTTCTTCTGATGATTTTTGGCTGTCAGGTCGATGCTGGATGGATGCTCTGGAATTAGCTCTACGATGTTCAAGTCTTCTTAAACGCGGCACAATTAAGGATGGGAGGGAAGGCGATCTGAACAGCTCAATGGATGCAACTCACCCAGGATTTGCTGGTCTGATGCAAGGATTCAGTCCCACCCATCAGGAGCTCTCCCAGTAGGTACACAGATGAACAGCTCTCCTGTAGATACACTTCACTGACATCCATAGGGTGAATATTGCATATGTACATCTCAGCTGAAAGATGGGATAAGTAGTGCTATTTTTTGTAACTTTCACTGAAACTAGCTCATTATCAAGAGGGCAGGAGTAAGGTTGAAGAGATCTGGGCACAGACTTTGAAAGATGGACGCGATTAGAATCAAAATATGTGTTGTGAAGCTTTACAGCACAGAACCAGAGCTTTCAGCTCACCACGTCCATGCTGCCCATCAGATACCCATCCTGTTATTCAGCACTCAATCTGTAGCCCTCCTGTGACTTGGCTGTTTGACCGCATCTTACTTTTTTAAATATTATGAGAGTCATTGCTTTCATCATACCTCAGGCAGTGTATTTGATAACATGACTGGAGCCACAGCTATACTGGTATTGGACACACATATGCTGCAATAACTCGTTGTTTAAGAACGAACTGCAGATGCTGGCAAATCAAAGGTACACAAAAATGGTGGAGAAACTCAGCGGCAATAGGCAATGTTCCGGGCCGAAACCCTTCTTCAGACCCGGGATTCGGCCCGAAAAGTTGCCTATTTCCTTCGCTCCATAGATGCTGCTGCACCCGCTGAGTTTCTCCAGCATTTTTGTGTACCTGCTGCAATAACTCAGTGGGTCAGGCAGCATCTCTGGAGAAAAGGAATAGGTGACATTTTGGGTCGAGACCATTCTACAAATTGAGACACAAATGGGTTAAGGGAATGCAATAGCAATTTTCAAAAATAAATGTACATGGGGTATGTAATAGCCATTTATGGTTGAATGAGATGATTGAACAATCAGAAATTGTGTGCAGTATACAGTGAGAAAGAGGTCAAGAGAAAGGTAGGTAGAACGTTTGCCCAATGATCAGGAATCACAGCTTGGTTGAAGATGATCAAGAGTACAGGAAGAGAAGTGACGTAAATTATAGTCAGAGGCAGCTTGTTGTATGGCCTTTGGAGATAATGGTGCGAGCATTTCAGCTTAAAATTAAAACTGGTAATTTTCTTCTGGGACACACTGAAATTCTTTGAGCTGCATGATGCACTGTATAATTCAGTACTTTTATCTCATCCTAATTTCTGCTAATTTGTCCCATTCATATTCCATAATATTCCAAGTTGTTCTTGGAATTCATGCTAACAATGGCCCAGCACTGACAGGAAGGGATCTCATTCTGTGCTGTTAAAATCCACAGTTCTATAAAATTGCATTGCCTTTTACTCTGTAATCATATCTACAGAATCAAACATATTATCTGACATTAGACAAGAACATTGTATGGTTGAATCTGAAGGGAGATATGAAGTCATTGATTTTGACAAAACCTTGCTATTTTGTAATACTTCATTCCATTCTCCTCCCTGGGCATTGGCTGAAGCAGATTGATGCAAAATTATCTCATTCATCCTATATAGCTAAGCTTCAGATCCTTTATTTTATCCATACTACATTTAACACCGCCAGAACACTAAAAACCTACCTATGACATAAAATTTCCCTCTTACCTAAAACGCATTGTTAGTGGTTCAAAGTAACATTCCAACAACATTGCCACATGTTTGTATTCCACAGTTCTGTGACTTAAATCCAACCATTTTCATCTGCTTCATCAATTAACCACATTAGGTAGAACCGGGGATATTTATTGTTGAGGCAGCTTGTTGTATGGTTATAGACAGTTCCTTTCACAACTCCGCAGAACATGAAACACTCTAAACCCGTGTACAACAAAACCTGGATGATATTCAGTCATGCACTGATAACTGGGAATAACCTACTGAATGCAGAAGAGTACAGAACAGGAACAGGCCCTTTGCCCCACAACATCTGTGTTGAACAGGATGCCAAGTTAAACTAATCTCCTCTGCGTCCATGTGATCCATCTCCCTCCTTTCCCTACAAAATGCATGGCAGCAATTTACCAAGGCTTCTTCAACGTCACCTCCCGGAACTATAAACTCTCCAACCTAGAAAAACTTCATTACCACACAGTACAAAGCAACAGATACTATTACCTCTCACGTTCCCCTGCAAATTACATATCATTTGTTAACTTTAGACTTTTCTCTTTTTTCCCTCTCTTCTCGTGTTTAAGTGATGTCGAGTTTGTAAACAATGATTACTACAAAGATGCTGATATATATTCCTACAAATTGAACCAAGATAACGATCCTCATCATGAAGAGCTGGAGAATGGCACAAATGACAAGAGCAGCAGGAGTGAGGAAAGTGACACAGACCTGTCTGAAGTCCAGGAAGAAATGGCTATGAAGGACTTACTAGAATCAACTTATCTGGCAGAATGTTCAGAGGAGTTTGGAGAAGTAAGTGTCACGGAATCGAGACTTGTTTTGCTTAGTTAAAACATTAAAATGAAAATATTGTATACCACTGCTTTCCAAACAAAATCATTACATGGTTGCTGCCTAGAATCTGGTATCTTTGCTAACCTACTATTCGCCTGCTTTCATTAAGATATTGTTGTTGACATGTTGGTGAACTGCAAAGACTTGCTTAGTTGAGCCATGTTCTGCCTCCAAGACAGTAATAAGAGTGAAGATAGACACAAAATGCTAGAATAACATAAGAAGGGTTCCGACCCAAAACATATTCTATTATTTTTCTCCAGAGATGCTGCTTGACCCGCTGAGTTACTCCAGCATTTTGTGTCTATCTTTGATACAAACCAGCAACTGCAGGTCCTACCTACACAGTATTAAGAGCATTGGATAAAATTCCCAATTCCAAATAAATCCATTTCTGTGGTCTCTCTAAATCAGACACAATGATGAAGTTTGCCTCATCAATTCTGAAGAGCTCTATATTTTGTTACAAATGGTAATTTAATATTTTTCACTTTTGATCTGTAGATTAGTGAAACCACTCAGACGGAGACAGTGACTGATGAAAACAAGAGTCTGATGTGGACAGTGTTGAAGCAACTCAGACCTGGAATGGACCTATCCCGTGTGGTACTACCAACCTTTATACTGGAGCCTCGCTCATTTCTGGACAAACTGTCTGACTACTACTACCACTCTGACCTCCTCTCCCAGTACGTCACTTTTTATATCCGAGACGCAACCTTTCTCTAATGCTGTACCAACATCAATAATCTCAATTGCAAAGTTCAGTTTAGGTCATTTATTTAGTTCAGTTTAATGTCAATCTTCCAGGTGACGTTGTACTTGGTAGTTATTTACAGTATATTTGTGCACAGACTCGTAGAAAAGCATATTTTATTGTTGATGTATCATAGTTTAAGAACTCCTTGATAATATGTTCAAGCATTATATGTTGAACTACTTGGTGTATCATGTGAGGCTGTGATAGATCTCTTCTGAAGCTGAAAGTACAGTTGATTTATTAAGCTGGTTTGAAGACTGCAGGGATATGTCACCCTGGTAGCAAGGTTCTCCAGAGATATTCCATGTATGAAAAAGTTTACAATGGTTCTCTCAGATACCATGGTGCTGAAAATACCCTTCATACAATGTTCTTAAACCATCTGTTTTACAATTGTTCCTCAGTAAGTCAGTGTTCATCACTAGGAACATGTTTACTGATTGAAATGAGAAAATGAAGATATTAACCACAGTATGCCTGGAAGATCCTTGCCCAGCTGGGTTTTACCAGACTTTAGTGTAAAAGCTATTGTCTATTATAGTCAGTGCAAACTAGGAAGGAATATCCTACATGATGATGATGGCAATCTTACAAATAATTAGCTGCCACTACTGCAACAAATTAAGCCCCTTGGGTATGGTACAGGGAGTGCTACAGCCTCCCAGCACCAGCAACCTGGGTTCAATTGTGACTTCCAGTGCAGCCTGTGTGGAGTTGCCATGTTCTCCCTTATCTCCCAAAAACATGCTGGTTATCAATGGCTAGTTTAATTTCCCTTTGCGTAGGGAGGTGATACGAGAATCCGGGATGATGTGAGAAAAATTATGTTACAATTGATAGGGATTGATAGAATGCTCTGAGCCTCAGTATAAACTAACTGGGTCAAATAGCTGCCTTTAAAAGAAATATATGTGAAATGAGATGAGTATAAGTAGTGAATTTCACCTGACACAAAGCTTCCAGAAAGGATTTGAGCAGAAGGGAGTAGTTTCATGAATTTATCATCTGTCAGAGACATTGTATTAGTGCATGAGGATGGAACTGCATGAGGGTGGAATTCCACAGTTCATATTAGTGACAATGTTGGAACTGCAATTGTGTCTATAGTTGCTGCTGGTTTGATATTAAGTGCTTTGAGATGTACTTATGTGCTGAAATGCACTATAAAGATTCATAAGATGAAGAGATGCGTGCTCCTGTGCATCCTGGTTGGCTGAGCAGCAAGGCACTGTGTCTGGCTGACTGGAAGCTGTGTGGTTTTGGCATGAAAAATATGTTGGCTGGTACCCCTTGATTGAATCTGTGTTGGTGTAATGGGAAGGGTTGACACTTTCATTCAGGATGGGGATTTATGATGTTGTGTTTTGATGGAAAGATGAGGAACAACCATTTGAGAATCTCATTCATTGTGCTTCTGATGCAGAAATTTCCGTTTTCATGGTGTTAACATAAAACAGTGTGTATATATGTGTGTGTGTGTGTGTATATATATATATATACACACACACACACACACATATATCCACACTCACACACACATACACACACACACACACACACATATATATATATATATATATATATATATATATAGCACAGGAACAGGCCCTTCAGCCCACAATGTCTGTGCTGAACATAATGCCAAGCCCAACTCTCATCTGCCTGCAAATAATCCATATCCCTCCATTCTCTGCATATCAATGTGCCTATCCAAAAATCTCTTAAATACCACTATGATATCTGCCTCCACCACCACCCTCAGCAATGTGTTCCAGGCACTCGCCTGTTCCTGTGCTGTACCTTTCTATGTACTATGTTCT
The DNA here is from genome assembly GCF_028641065.1 of Leucoraja erinaceus. NCBI lineage: Eukaryota > Metazoa > Chordata > Chondrichthyes > Rajiformes > Rajidae > Leucoraja > Leucoraja erinaceus. Next base: position 25,081,052 of record NC_073394.1, on the reverse strand, counting down.
AAATTTAAAACATAAGATAATTTTATGTCTTCAAGTTTAGGGAAGGTGCCTGGGATGGAATAGCAGGTAAACTAACATGTAGAATCTTGAACTGTATACCTGGTTAGAACTTTTATATTTGATCTTTATTGTTCCACTAGAGCTGCCTTGGAAGAGAATGCCTACGGCCGAATGAAACAAGTGGTGCAATGGTACCTATCTGGTTTTTACAAAAAACCAAAGGTAAGGCTGGGGTATGGGGCAGTACCAGGAGTTTAAGAATAAGAGACAGTGGGGAATTTAGCCGGTTACATGGCCAGGGAATAAGAGTATAATGTGATACTACTATTTGGAAATGCTGCCGCTGAAAGTTTGTGTTGTAGTTCAATAGGATCCATAATCACAGCTGCTTGTGATTTATTTTCAAACATAAATTGCACTGTGGCCTTGCCCAAACTTTCTGCACGAGCAGATGGAGCTCTGTCTTAACCATAAAAATGTCAAGCTTTGAGTTAAGGATGAGAAAGGCTAATGGACTGAGAGGATATATATTGGAAATATTTTGATTTTGGAGTGTGAATTGAATGGAAGGACTTAGGAGTGAGTAAAGCCAGAGATGATTATAGCATGATTGGGTTGTTGTGGCAGTCGCTTTAAGTTAGAAATAGTCAGCATTAGGGGTTAATAATTGACTTTTCCGAGGTCATCCCAGTCATAGTTCAATGATTAAGCCAGTTGTTCACCAAGTATGCTCAAATTTGTTATTTCACCATGGCCATTGTTCATTGCTGGAAGACAAATCAGTTTAATAGATTGAGCATTTTTTGGACAAAAACTTTCATCTATACCTGCACATAGATTTCTATATTACAGAACAATCAGAATTTTAGAAACATGCTATCTGCTTAATGCCAATTGAGGTGTTTTATTCCAAATTTCTTCGTCAAGACAGGAAAGTAACTGTCTTGTAAATTGTTAACTTGATCGTCAGATTCAAGCTCTATGTTACTTGTGGCCAATACATCACCTCAAATGGGCAGTCTGATTTTGAAATCAACCCAGATTGACTGCCATTTTGAGTACAAGCCACGCAGACAGGGATAATTGATGGTTTTATTTCCTTTCTTCTTTCTATCAGGGACTGAAGAAACCATATAATCCAATCTTGGGAGAGACATTTCGTTGTTACTGGTACCATCCTAAAACTGATAGCCGCACTTTCTACATAGCAGAGCAGGTAAACCTTGTTTCAAGTTGGCATAGGCTGCGTCCTTTTCTATGAAAATTTTGTACAGTCAAAGAATAAGAATGTCGATGCCTAAACTGACTTCTTATTTACATCAAACTAATTGATTTATTGAAAATAAAATTTCAAGTAATTTAACACACTAAAATATCTTCCCTTGGAGGTATACTAGACAATTAGGACTTGTCCATCTGAAAGAGATGCTGGACACGTTTACAGGCACTGGTTCAAGAGGGATGTAGATTAAAGTTCACAGAAATATCTAACGTGGTTTCAAATGTGTATTGTTGTTGGCAAGGCCATGAGAAGGGGGGAAGTGACATTGAACGGATGCAGACAGGAAAAAAACGCTGAGATAAAAGTTGGTAAAGGGTGTGAGGCGAGTGTGCTGCATGGTTTAAGTTAGGGAGTGTTAGTACGGCACAGTGGCGCAGCTGGTAGAACAGTTGCCTCACAGTGCCAGAGACCTGGATTTGATCCTGATATCCGGTGCTGTTAGTGTGGAGTTTGTGCGTTCTCTCTGTGACAGCGTGAGTTTCCTCCAAGTGCTCCGGTTTCCTCCCACATCTCAAAGATGGCGGGTTTACAGGTTAGCCTCTTGGAAAAAATTGCCTCCAATATGTCGGGAGTGGATGAGAAAGTGGAATAACATGAACGGGTGATTGATGGTTGGCGTGGACTCGGAGGGCTGTTTCCAATGCTGTATCTCTAAACTAAAACTAGGCTCAAGTCAGCCATATGCAAGTCCCTTGCATTGAAGAAAGTTGTCCAACTGATAATTAAGTTCCAGACTAACTGTGTTTTGCTCTGTAATAGGTATCCCATCATCCTCCAGTTTCTGCATTTTACATCAGTAACAGGAAGGACAATTTCTGTATCACTGGTTCTATCTTGGCCCGCTCCAAGTTTTATGGTAAGAAATTTATTGGCAACCATAATCTTCAAAAAACAAAATTGCCAGTTTATAACAGGAAAGGGACGCGAGGTAAATGGTTTGGAGAAGGAAGCTTTAGCAGGTACTTCGGAATGTCTCCTAGGCAATTGGGGTGTTTCATGGTACAGGTGCACAACCTTTTATCCGAAAGCCTTGGGACCAGACACTTGTCAGATTTCGGACATTTTCGGATTTCCGAATGGAAGATTTTTAGCGTAGATTAGGTAGGTAGCGCGGGCGGCTTGAAAAGTCTGGAGCGACTGCCTCCTCCCCGGAGACCGGGGAATCATTGTAAATCATTGCATAAATGTTAGTCAGTTAGTTTGGAGGGATTTTATGTGGTGGTGGTGGTGGGGGGTGGGGTGGGGATAAAGGGGGAAACTTTAATTCTTAGTCCCCTACCTGGTCGGCGACTCCCATCATCGCGGAGCTGGGGGCTCCGTCCGGCCATGGGCGGCGCCGGTTGTAGGAGTTGGCGGGCACAGCGCCCCGGAGCTTAACGTTGGGAGAAGGCGACCTCAGCGCCCTGGAGCTTACCGCACAGCGACCCGGTAAGGCATTGCCCGCTTCCCGCTGGTATCCCAGCGCTGCGACGCCGCCGACTCCCAACATTTGCGGAGCCTCGCAGCCAGGGATAGAGTTGCCGGGGTCGGAGCTACAACCGGCGCCGCCCGCAGCCCCAGCTGGGAGTTGGCGGCCACAGTGCTGTGGAGCTTACTGCACGGCGACCCGGTAAGGCATTGACCGCTCCCCGCCTCTCCGACCAGGTAGGGGACTAAGAATTAAAGTTTACCCCTTCAACCCCCCCTTCACATAAAAGTCCTCCAAACTAACTGACTAACATTTAAGCAATGATTTACAGATGTTTAAGTGTCTCCCCGGTCTCCGGGGAGGAGGCAGCCGCTACAGTAGTACAGACCTGGGTTGACTGTGGGTCGTTTTGGGTCAAGTTTGGCGCCAAACGCGAGCTTTGGTGTGCAGACGACATCCTGGAAAAAATGGCCGGTTTTCGGAGTTTTTCGGTTTCCGGAACACCGGATAAAAGGTTGTGCACCTGTATTAGTGATCAAGCAAAGTGCAACTAATACTCTAAATTACAGGATATTTTACTTGAATCCTATAAACTCTGAATTTCACTGATATAGGTGAAAAGTTATTTTCATTGTTGGCTGCAAAGGTATTAAAGGATTAGTTCCAAATGGCTAGGTGGAATGGAAGCGCAGATCGAAAATGGTACATTATTATAGCTACTGAATTCGTGAGAAAGCGTGGAATTTTGTAATCATTGGAAATGGTTTCAAGTCATAAATTAGCTCATTATCCTCAAGTTGTGACAGATGTTGTAAAAATGAAGTGTTTCTTTTCAGATGCAGAGAAAGTATTTAATCTACAGTACCTCTAATTTTTAATTTACCTTTCCTGATGCTGGCATCAAGCACCTCAATTGTAAAGTCTTTCATTCCCCGCCACTAATGTGCTATCATTCTGAATGTTTTATTAAATATTTTGAAAGCTCAAATATATTATGTCAAAGGGATGCTAAATTCTGGAAATGTCTTGGCAAATAAGGCTATATCACATTCTTCAACAGGACACACAGTTTCACTGCAGTATAAGTTCAAACAGATCATATAGGCTTAAGCGGCTGATTTCTCAGATCTTTTACTTCTCCCCTGCAGGGAACTCACTTTCTGCTGTATTGGATGGTCAAGCACAACTCCGGTTTCTCAATAGAAACGAAGATTATATCATCACCATGCCATATGCGCACTGTAAAGGTATAGCTCTGAGGTTTTTTTTTGCTGCTTTAATTTCTGGTTGGCAATACTGCAGAGAAATGGAACACTTCCAAGGGAAATCATTTGGTTCACCTGTGCTCATTCTTCTGCAATACCAACCACAACATCTTTTGAATACAGTCTTTAGAATGTTCCGGGCAGTATTCTTGGTTTAATTATTCTTCTGGCAGCTTTCTGCAATTGTTGATCACTTCTATGTGAAGAAGTATATCCCAACAACTTGCTTTTTGTTGTCAATTTTCAACAGCCTTTCTGACACAAAGACTTAAATAAACCAAAACTGTTCCCCATACCTTTTACACCATCATTGGTAGTTTTGTTTAGCAACATGGCCAATAGCTGCAAGACCCAGATCTTCTACATTGATCCCTTATCCTCGTTCCCAATTACCTCTAAACCTATCTCTTAAACTGCTAACTGGTGTCTTCTGTTATTTATTAAAATGTTCCAAGGTATTTTTGAGGGAGCACTATAGATAAATTGTTGTTTATGTGCAATCTGAGTTTCTCCTTCACATGCACATATGGGGAAACTACTTAAAGAAATGACAAAATAATTATAATGTCAATAGGAGATGAAAATCATAAATCATGGGTGGGCTGTGTGGCTTCTGTTTCTGTTCTGCATGTTTACATGTCTGTACACACATTTCTGGTGCCGTGTCCGACCGTCACAGTGCTATCCATTCATTCAACATTAGTCCGTTCTTTTATAACCTGTCTGCACTTGTAAAAGCTGTGCACATTTTTCAACCTTGGAAAATAGGTTCCAATATATTTTACATGTTTTTATGCAGCCACTAACCTCACGATGCTGCATTTGTATTATAACTTCAGCACTTACATTTGTATCATATTGCATATAAAAGGATTACGTTTATTTTATTCCATTCCTTGTGCAAAGCTTGCATTCTTCCATTATGTGTTCTGCATTGCATTCTGTCAGTATCCACCATGTGGAAGGGAAATTAACTTAATCTTGTCCCCATCAAAATGCCAACATTTATTTATCTCTTTGTTCCAGGGCTCTTATATGGAACACCAACCCTGGAATTGGGAGGAAAGATAACCATTGAATGTGAGACAACTCATTACAAGGCAGAGCTTGAGTTCAAGCTGAAGGTAAAATAGATCTTGCCCACTGCTCCTGTACAATTGAATTCAGGGATATTTACAAATTGAAATGTTTGGAACTGAAATTATGACTTTATATGCAATAAATTAAATCTGCATTAAAGGAAAATCTGGCAGAACAAGTCAGCTGCTTGGTGTCGATCTTTGCTTCCATTAAATAAAAATAGGTGTTTAGTGCTATCTGACATCACTCTATCAGATTAACAGCTACGCAATGTTTGTACAAATCCAACTTCTCTGTCCTAGGACTTATAAACAGTTTCATTGGTGAGCTCCCCTGTAATTCTGAACTCATCACATCATGGGTTTTGATGCTATAAGCCTGGTTCAGTATTCTGATACAATAAGCCAAGCTTCACAAAATTGCTTATTTCTATTTGTAATTATTTCCATGTTTGATGACAGCCTTTCCTAGGTGGTAACGACTGTGTGAACCAGATCATGGGGAAGATATCACTAGGTGAGGAGACATTGGCCACATTTCAAGGACATTGGGTAAGTTCCTGCACCAACTCAGCACTCAATTTGAGAATTATTTCTTTACTTTGAGTGGCTTTTCTGTTTACTAAAATTTCCCATCTATCTCCTGAGTCTTGCTTAGTTTTAGGGGAACCAACCATTAACAGCATCTTCTGAATGAGTACTTCTTCCATTGAAACAAGATAGTTTGTGTCAGAACAGTATTGAATTGTGGAAGCTTCGTAGATGAGGCTAATGTTATCTTCAATCGTCATCCACAGAGCTGGTAAATGGGGTTAGTGTAGTTTGACACGTGATGGTTGGCAACGAACATGATGGGTCGAAGGTTCTGCTCTGTAGTACTCAACTTGTATTTTTGTGTCCTGACTTCTGAACTGATTTTTTGTATACTATTTGCAGCCCCAACGAGATCAGTTAATTCAACACACTAAGTTGGGATTTTCCAGTCAATTTAGTTTACTAACATAACAACAGTCCTTTAACAATGGATCATAATATGAGCCACAATTTACTTTTAGCTCTGCTTACAGCAATCCCACAGACATAGAACAAGTCCCTTAAGTCTCAGCATTCATTTGTGTCTTATTGCTCAACTAAGAAAGAGATAGACTGCATAATAATCTTGAATGTTTCTGCCCCCCCGCAGAAAAAGCACTTGGAATCCACACAACTCTGGGGCCCAAACTCAAAGGAGACTAATCGATTAGAAGTCTGATGGCCTTTTGAGACTAATATAAAATTAATTTGACCAGTGTTCATTTAGTTACAGGTTGTCATGAGACAGCTGCAATAAAAGATTGATTCTATAGAATTAAAATTTTATATTACACTGTGCGAATTCCAAGTTGTGAAATAAGAAGTGATTTGCCTGCCTGAGGTTGTGCATGCTGCATACCACAGGGAAAGTGTGGTGTGTGTGCAACCAACGTGTACCATATTGATTGAATTAATTAAAAGATACAGCATTGAAACAGACCCTTCAGCCCACCAAGTTTCATGCCAACCATCTGTTCACACTCGATTAAGTTATCCCACTTCCTCATCCACTGTCTACACACTAGGGACAATTCACAGAGGCAAATTTACCAACAAATCTGCAAATCTAAGGGATCAGTGAGGAAACTTATGTGATCGCAGGTAGAATGTGCAAATTCCACACACAGTATCAGAGATCAGGGTCGAATCCAGGTCTCTGGCGCTGTGAGGCAGCAACTCTACCAGCTGCGCCACTGTGCTACCATATCTGAACTGCATGTTCCTGATGGGGTTGTCATGAGATTTTTACTTTAAATCAACAATTATTTTTCTTTCAGTTCTTAGTGCTGAATTGTAGAAAACACTTTACTTTGTATCTTGTTATTGCCACCTCTAACCTTGGATTAGTATTTAACATTTTCTTCTCTATGTATAATGCATCGTAATCATAAAATGACACAAAGGAGAAACGGGAGTAACTCATCTGGTCAGGCAGCATGTCTGAAGAACATGGATAGGTGATGGTTTGGGTTAGAACCTATCTGAAGAAGTGTCCCAACCCGAAACATCACCCATCCATGTCTTGCAGAGATACTGCGTGACCCACTGAGTTACTTCAGCACTTTGTATTTTCTGTAAACCAGCATCTCGAGTTCCATGTCTCCACACATGAGCTTGCTTATTATTGCCTATAAATTCCTTTACTTTGATAAGCAAAGTAAGTTCAGGGAAACAATCTTTCTAGTTAGTATGGGAATATTGACATTTTTTCAAACTGTTGTTTGTGAAGCTAATAATCTTTGTGAAGCAGGAGCTTTTCCACAATAGTCAGTGTGTTCTTTTTCTGCAACAGGATCGGGAGGTTTATATCCAGGAGAAAAAAATTGGATCTCCTGTTTCATTCTGGAGTGTGACCAGTGAGATTCGGAAACAGCGTCTAGTACGTCATGCTGTGTGTTCGGAGGAGCAGGGTGACTTTGAGTCAGAAAGGTATGTCAGAGTGGAGACAAATAATGTCAGCGCTTTAAAGGAAGAGTCACATATTTCTACAAAATGAACTTGCAATAGAAGTTATGAAAATGAGTTCTATAAATTGGCTTCAGAAACTCCTTTTCATTTTACAATGTGGGAATCATTCATCAGGTCTGATCCCAGAGCAGCAAATTAGTTTCATACTTGATGTTAATGTCAGTTCAGCTTATTATGGC